>NC_053026.1:54257834-54557834 GCF_003073215.2 Triticum urartu | reverse complement strand
GCCAGACAGCGCACCCTTCCCTCTTCCGTGCTCGTGGTGGTAGAGCCAGCCATAAGGGGAAGAGGGAGGGGGCGAGGTTGTGGACGAGATCGAGGACGAGGTCGAGGCGCTCGGGGAGGAGGCGGACGGGGCGGCGCGCCAGCTTCGCCTCCGCCGGCGACTCCTCCCCCCGCGGCGGTCCATATAGGGGACAACCCTTGCGAGTTCTTCGTCAAGCTGCGCCGGGCGCCTCATCGCCACCTCCGGCTTCCAGCTCCGTTCGCGAGCGTGATGGAGTTGGACCCGCCCGAGACGCTGAGATTGCACATGAGGGGCTGTGGGATCAGCGGCACGCGAGTCCGCGTTGTGTTCCCAGCCCCTGGTGTGATGCATCTTGACCGAGGGTGGAAGACGTTCGCCCGCATCCACAGCCTGATGGAGGGGTTCACCCTCCATTTTAAGCTGGTGGAGGGCGATCTCCTCTCCGTCAAGGTCTTCGGGTGCTTCGGCACCCGGGCGAAGTGCTGCGTGGACAGCTCCTCCGATAGCGAAGGCTCCTCCTCGAGCGAGAGTGACGAGGAGGGGAGCGGCAGTGATGGTGAGGGTGGCGGGCGGCAGGATGGCGGCTCCGACTAGGTGTCGGGCGCCGTCTCGTGCGGCACCGGCGACCCCGTCATCCGCGCCGCCGGCTTCTTGAACTCCTCGGGGGCGTCTCCTTGGGCGGCTGGCATAGGGAGGCCGCGGAAGGGGAAGAGGGCTGGCGACAAGGCCGTCAGGTCGGAGTACGAGGGCGTGGTGCCCTCGACAGCGTGCTGACGTCCTGCCGCCCCTCCTTCGCACCCTTCTCCCGGCGTCGCCATCACCGTCCGGTCCCCGGGATGTTCTCTTGGTGTCTTCTGGCACCTGTAGCTCGCCTTGGCGCCCCTTTCCCCTTTTCGACTCCTTGACCTACCTCCTGAAGAGAGGGACAGGAAAGGGATTACGGGCACCTTATCTTTTTAATTGTAAGCCTTCGGGCCTTAGCTGTATCTAAAACTTGTAATCCTCTCTTTCATGTTTTTCATCCTCTATGGACTGTACCTGTATGGGATGTTTTTCAATGAAAAGGGGATGCTTGCCGGGGTATTTGTCTCGCGGGTTGAACCCACGCCAAGGAGCAAATCCTTGGTGTCTCCCGGACAGACATTCCATTTCCCGGCAACAGGCCCTGCCGCCTTCCCACGTCGCTCGACCTTTCTCACGCCTTTGACGGAGACGGGAACGAGGTGGGTGCGGCCCTCCCGTTTCATCCCTTTGCTGCCGCGACTACGCCCGAACTTGGCCCCGGGAACGCGCTCCAGGGCCTAGAGTTGAGGGAGCACGGCAGTTTTCGGGAAGAAACGCGGTTTCGCATTCCCCAGTCCATAAGAGGATGCATGAAGAGGGACGAAAGACTTATCTGATATCGCAGCCCCCGGCAATTCTGGCTTGCCGGGGATGAAATTTGGCACCTGCAGCCCCCAGCGACACTGGCTCACCGGGGCCTAGGTGCTGGCGCGCCCTTCTTCTCCTTTTCGTCCTTCAAGCAGTCTGGCCAGGATATGCGAGCCCTGCGAACGAAAGAAGAGCAGAAGGACAGACACTCGACCTCTAAGTTAGGGGTTAGCCGCTGTTAGGGACTATCAACCCTAACCAAGGACGAGACTCAACCTAGCATGCATGCTATAACCCCGGGGTATGCCAGCACTTCAATCTCTGGTGCTCAGGGTCTGCGCCTGGCTCTGTACAAAGGATTACATGCAACAGCGGCAAGACTTGTACAGAAAGGTGGTTGCCGGGCAGGGCCCGACAACCGCACCTTACGGGTAAAACTTACGAAGATGCTCGATGTTCCAGGAGTTGCTCACCGGAATGCCATCTTCGGTCTCAAGGCGGACAGCGCCAGGCTTAGTGACTCGTTTCACCCGGTAAGGGCCTTCCCACTTCGGCGTCAACTTGTTGTGATTCTTGGCCGACTGAACGCGCCGAAGAACAAGGTCGCCTTCCTCGAGACTTCTGGCATTAACTTTGCGGCTATGGTAGCGACGCAAAGCTTGCTGGTAGCGAGCAGCTCGCACAGCAGCCTGAAGACGGTCTTCCTCAAGGAGCAGTGCGTCATCTTGCCGCAGCAGCTCTTGCTCAAGCTCATCATAAGCGAGCACTCGAGGTGACCCGTATATGAGTTCCGTGGGGGTAACTGCCTCTGCTCCATAGACTAGAGCAAAGGGTGTCTGTCCGGTGGCTCGATTCGGCGTCGTTCTGATCGACCAAAGAACCACCGGTAGCTCCTCGATCCAGTTTCTTCCGCACTTGTGCAGCTTGTCGAAAGTTCTGGTCTTGAGCCCGCGCAGCACCTCGGCATTCGCCTTCTCCGCTTGACCGTTGCTACTTGGGTGAGCAAAAGAAGCGAAGCAGACTTTGGCGCCAAGATCTTGGACGTACTGCATGAAGGCGTGGCTCGTAAATTGTGTACCGTTGTCGGTGATTATCCGGTTAGGGATCCCGAAGCGGCAAACAATCGACCTGAAGAACTTGACTGCTGACTGTGCGGTCACCTTCCTCACTAGTTCCACTTCCGGCCACTTTGTGAACTTGTCGATTGCAACGTACAAGTACTCAGAGCCCCCGACAGCTCGGGGAAAGGGGCCGAGGATGTCGAGCCCCCAGACCGAAAATGGCCAGGATAAAGGGATCGTCTGGAGAGCTTGAGCTGGCTGGTGTATCTGCTTGGAATGGAACTGGCACGCTTCACACTTGGTTACTTGTGCAGTTGCATCCTGGAGGGCTGTTGGCCAGAAGAACCCTTGCCGGAAGGCTTTGCCGACAAGTGCTCTTGCGCCAATGTGGTGACCACATATGCCTCCATGTATCTCTGCCAACAGCTTTTGTCCATCTTCCCGGGGAATACACCTCAATTTCACACCGTTGAGTCTTCTTCTGTACAGTTTCTTGTCGACGAACTGGTACATACTTGACTGCCGGGCTACTCTTTCGGCTTCTTCTTGCTCTTCGGGAAGCTCTCCTATCTGAAGGAAGTGGACAATCTGCTGCGCCCATGCTGGAGCTTGTGGCTCGACAACAAGGACTAAAGGCAAATCTGCCGCTGTGGGAACATCCACTTGTACGGCAAGAAACTGCGGTTCTGCCGGAGCTTGACATTCCCCGACAAGCTTGCCGGAGCAAAATTTGTCGGGAGCTTCTGCCTCAACGGAACAAACCCTGGGGCTTGCCGGAGCATCTTGCTCCTCAGCGTTCTTGGGGACTGCTGCGGGAACATCCGCTTCTACGGCGAGAAGTTGCGTCTCTGCCGGAGCTTGACGTTCCCCGACAAGTTTGCCGGAGCTAAACCCGCCGGGAGCCTCTGCTTCAACGGAACAAGCCCTAGGGCTTGCCGGAGCATCTGGCTCCTCAGCATTCTTGGCGTTGATCTTGGGGACCTTCTTGGCGGCGGCTTCGGGAAGCTCTGCCGGCAAATAGTCACCAGGAATCAACTTCCTCTTCTTGCTCTGTCCAGTTGATGGTGTTACGGACGGTTGAGTCAGCTTGAGCACAAAGGTCCCTGGTTCCACAGGTAGCTTAAGTGCGGCGCACTTTGACAGGCCATCCGCAATGGCGTTCTGAGCTCTCGGAACATGCTCCATTTGCAGGCCGTCAAAGCGCTCTTCTAGCTTTCTCACTTCGTCAACGTAAGCTTCCATCAACGGACTCTGATAATTCTTGTTTACTTGGCGGACGACAAGCTGTGAGTCACCCCTGACAATGAGCTTCTTGATCCCAAGGTCTGCCGCGATCCGGAGACCCGCAAGCAAGCCTTCATACTCTGCAGTATTATTTGTTGCTTGCTCCTTGGGAAAGTGCATCTGGACTATGTACTTGAGGTGCTCACCGGTGGGTGCGACAAGAAGCACACCAGCGCCGGCGCCTTGTAGCGAAAAGGCACCGTCAAAGTACATCAGTCACTCTTTGCTTGCTTCTTTGTCGGGGAGGCTCGTTTCTGGAATTTCTTCATCTGGTGTTGGCATCCACTCGGCTATGAACTCTGCCAATGCTCTGCTCTGGATAGTTGAAGTGCTTTCATACTTGAGGCCAAAGCTTGACAGTTCCAGTGCCCACTCAGCAATCCTGCCTGTCGCTTCAGGATTATGCAGTATCCTCTTCAGCGGAAAGCGAGTGACAACTGTGATCTCATGTGCTTGGAAGTAATGGCGCAGCTTTCTCGAGGCCATGAGAAGGCCGAAAAGCAGTTTCTGCACACCAGAGTACCTTGACCTAGCCCCCTGCAGGAGGGAACTGACAAAGTAAACTGGGCGCTGCACCATTTTCTTCTGTATCTCCTCGTGTATCAGCGTAGGTTCATCTTTGTCAGGACCAGAGCTTACCGGGGAAGCCTCCTGCTTGTCGCTGGATGCGCTTGTCGCGGTTGCTGGCTCATCATCCGCCTCCCTCTCTGCCACTAACGCAGCACTAACCACCTGATTGGTTGCCGCTATGTACAGCAGCAACTTCTCTTGCGGTTTAGGCGCGACAAGTATTGGAGGGGAGGACAGGTATCTCTTCAGGTCTTGCAGCGCAGCCTCCGCTTCCGGAGTCCATTTCATTGGACCTGCCTTTTTCAATGATTTGAAAAACGGCAGGGCGCGCTCAGCAGACCGAGAGATGAACCTGCTGAGAGCAGCCACGCAACTGGCAAGTTTCTGTACATCCTTGACGCGCTTTGGTGCTTCAATCTGCTCAATGGCCTTGATCTTGTCGGGATTGGCTTCAATCCCACGCTGAGACACGAAGAACCCGAGAAGCTTGCCGGAGGGGACCCCAAACGCACACTTCTCTGGGTTGAGCTTGAGGCTGACCTTGCGCAGATTTGCAAAGGTCTCGTCTAAGTCTTGGAGCAGGGTCGCTCTGTCCTTGCTCTTGACCACTATATCATCCATGTAGGCTTCCACATTTCTGTGTATTTGTGGCTCAAGAGCAATATGGACTACTCTTGCGAATGTCGAACCAGCATTTTTTAATCCGAAAGGCATCCGTACGAAACAGTACGTGCCACATGGAGTAATAAATGCGGTTTTCTCTTCATCCTCCTCTGCCATGAAGATCTGATGATATCCGGAGTAGGCATCAAGAAATGAAAGCAAATCACATCCAGCTGTGGAGTCAACAATCTGGTCAATGCGCGGCAAAGGAAATGGGTCTTTGGGACAAGCTTTGTTAACATCGGTAAAATCGATGCAAAGCCTCCATTTCCCGTTTGTCTTGCGCACGACTACAGGATTGGCCAACCACGTAGGATGGAGCACTCCTCTGACGAGGCCTGCTGCTTCCAATTTCTTGATTTCCTCCGCAATGAATTCTTGGCGCTCCACCGCCTGCTTCCGACCTTTCTGCTTGACGGGCCGCGCATGAGGACAGACGGCAAGGTGGTGCTCAATCACTTTCCTGGGAACACCGGGGATGTCAGACGGTTGCCATGCAAACACGTCGACATTCGCCCGCAGGAAAGCAACGAGCGCGCTTTCCTATTTAGGATCAAGCGTGGCACTGATGGTGAAGGTACCACCAGTGCCGTCTTCCTTGGCGGACACCTTCTTTGTCTCTGGCGAAGCTGCCATCGTCTTCTTGTGCTTGCCGGTGGAGCTCGATGGTGCGTCCTCGATGGCAGCGCAGCACTCCGAAGAGGCGCGCTTGCCGGAGTGGGCATCAGAGCTTTTGCCGAACTTGGTCTTCTTGCCGGTGGAGCTCAATGGTGCGTCCTCGATGGCAGCGCAGCACTCCGAAGAGGTGCGCTTGTCGGAGTGGGCATCAGAGCCTTTGCCGGACTTGGTCTTCTTGCCGGTGGAGCTCAATGGTGCGTCCTCGACGGCAGCGCAGCACTCCGAAGAGGTGCGCTTGCCGGAGTGGGCATCAGAGCCTTTGCCGGACTTGGTCTTCTTTCCCCCGGGAGCTTCAGCGGCAAGTGGATTGAGTTCTGCCGTGGCTGATGCTTCCCGGTAGATCTTGTCGGCACAGATAAGCGCATCCTTCCTGTCGCCAGGGACAGAGATGACGCTTATCGGGCCTGGCATCTTCAGTATGTTGTATGCATAATGAGAGGCCGCCATGAACTTGGCGAGTGCTGGACGACCAAGTATCCCGTTGTAAGGCAACGGGATATCGGCAACGTCGAACGTGACCCTCTCAGTCCTGAAGTTTAGCTCGCTGCCAAATGTTACCGGCAGCGTGACTTTCCCCTTCGGCTTGCTCCTTCCCGGGTTGATTCCTTGGAACTGTGCCGGTCTCTTTGAGCTCGCTGTCGGGGATCTGGAGTTTTTGGGAGTACAGCTGAGGAGATCAGATTTAAGCCGGCCCCGCCGTCAACTAGCATCTTGGTGACTTTGAGGTTGCGGATAGTTGGTGATACCAACATCGGCAAACACCCGACCGCAGTTGTGCGATCAGGGTGGTCCTCAATGTCAAAGATGATAGGCGTGCTGGACCACTTCAGAAGCTTGCGTGATTCGATAGGTGGTTCTGCTGCATTAACCTCCCGCACCCACTGTTTGAGTCGGCGGTGCGAGGTATGCAGAGAAGCACCACCGTCAACACACAACCTCTGTGGCTTTCTGAAACTCCTGCTCACTGGTCTCAACATCATCCAGGTCTTCGTCGCTGTCCCGTCGTCTTCATCCTTGTCGCGACCGCGGGGAGGTCTGTCTCCTTGCCGCTGCTTGGCCTTGCCGCGGCGTTCTCCCTGGCGGTGCGCTTCTGGCCGGATTTCTCGGCACGCCCTTGGGCTCTCTCCTTGTCGCGCCGCTCGTACTCAGCCCTTTTGCTGGACAAGCTGCTCGACTTTCTTGCAGCTCTGGAGGTCATGGCCCTTGGTGCGGTGAATCTTGCAGTATTGCTTGTCGGAGCCGTCCTGCTTGTCGGCGGCGCACAGCCTGGCAGTTGGTGCACGCGGCAACCTCCTTGCCGGAGCTACCAACTGAGCCTTCTTGGCGCCCTTCGTCGCCGGACTGCTCAACGACTAGCACCTCTTTGTTCTGCTTCTTCCTGTTGTTGCGCCGCCGGTTTTTCTTTGCCGGGGCAGCATCTTCACTGTCAGATCCTTCCGCTCCGGTCTTCTCTCCGGGGAGTCTCCTCCCTTCCTCAGCACGTGCACATTTGTCGGCCAGGGCGTACAGCTCACTGACGTCTCTATCCTGCACATCGCCATCTCCTCCCGCATCCTGCGGTTACGCACGTTCTGATGGAACGCGCTGATGACCGCGGCGGGTGGACGTCTGGGATGTTGTACTGTACACGGCTGAACCTCTGAATGTACTTGCGCAGGGGCTCTCCTTCCTTCTGGACGAGCAGATGAAGGGATCACTCTCTTGGCCATGAGGTTTGTGGCCGCCTGTAAAGGCGCCGACAAACTGATGGCATAGCTGCCCAGGAGGATATGGAGTTGTCCGGCAAGTGCATGAGCCAGGACCTGACGTTGGGCTTGAGCACCAACGGGAAGTAGTTGGCAAGGATCTTGTCGTCCCGCCCCCCAGCAGCCTGCACCGCGATGGTGTAGATGCTGAGGAACTCCGACGGATGCGACTTGCCGTCGTACTTCTCTGGTACATCTGGCTTGAAATTCTTCATACTGGGCCACTGGACTTGCCGCAGCTCACGAGTGAACGCAGGGCAACCTACCGCGTACGGCAAGTCGCCTGGTTCCCCTGGCGCATGCATGTCGACAGAGGGCCCAGCGCGCTGGTCTGATTGACGTCGCGCTTCTCTTCGGCGCTCGATGCGAGTACGAGCGTCTTCTTGCTGTCGTTCTGAAGAACTTGGCGCTGATCGCGACGAGCTCGTGGATCTGACGACGCGGTGGAGTCGCTGTCGATGCGGATCTGGCGGGTCGGCGATCTCGGCCTTCCGGGCGGGGAGTGCACAGAGGTTGCACCCCCACCGGTCTTGTCACCACTAGTTCGCGCCTGGCTGACTCGCTGCGGCTGCGACATGGTCGGCTGCCGAGGAGCGTCGCCGTTGGCGAAGCCGATAAGACTTTGGATTGTGGCCCTCCAGTCATCGACCTTGTCCGCCGCTGGAGGGTAGTCCAGGAGCAGCTGAGCTCGCGCTAGAGCTTCTGCTGCGGTGGCGGGCGGCGGTGGCGAACGGTGCGAGGAGCGGGATAAGCTCGGACTTCTAACTATGTTAGAAGGAGCAATATCTCGTCCAGGCGACCGTGTCTTGCTCGCGCCAGCAGGTTGGCGTGCATGGTGGTCCTGAGCACTCCGGGATCCACCAGCTCGATCTTGATCCAGCGAGCGCATGGTACCGTGAGTACCATGACGCTGCCGGTCCCGCGACTCCTGGGATGGGCACGGTGCATGCACGGACGCTGAGGTCTTGGAGTGCGCCCGGTTGTTGTGGGAGCCGGCCACACCGCCGATGGGCAGCGCAGCCTTGCCCTGGGACCTGGCAGCACCGTGAGTTCCCTCGTCGATGCATGCTCTTCCGCCAGCGCCTACCCCACCATCCGTTTGCTCCGGCGGTGGATGGCTCGGCGCGGACGGAGCAGCTGCCTCCGAAACTTTCTTCTTCGGCGGCATGTTGGTGAAGATGGCGAAGATCTATGAAGAAGATGAAGATCTAGCCTGCAAGAACGCCGGATCTGGTTCACACAACTTCGAAGCCCCCTACCTGGCGCGCCAGAGATGCCGGGGTTTCTGATCCACGGACACCTATGGGACCGGCGGACCGGGTCCCTTTTGGTTCGGCGGGGGGCGGAGGTTGCGCAAAGAGCAGATCAAGGCGAAACACACGGACGGTTGGTCGTGCGAAGGGCAAATCGAGGCGAAGCACGCGGGCGATTTACCCAGGTTCGGGCCGCACGGATGCGTAAACCCTACTCCTGCTTTGTTGGATTGTATTGCTTTCTAGCTCGGGAGCGAGATCGAGCGTGAGTGTGTGGAATTGCTGAACCCCGAGCGAGAGTGTTCGAAGTGTCTAACCCCCGTCTCAGTTGCCCCGGACCTCCTTTTATATGCTCAAGGGGTTACCGACATAGGGCAACGGAGGGCAAAAGTGGAAGAGTGGTGGTAGGCACAGCTAGGTGCTGTAGTAGGCACAGCTAGCTGCTACAGTGTTATCATACCTAACCCTGACGGCAGGGGACAAGAGCATTAAATGCCCGTCTGTGTCGCCTAAACAGTGCCGAAAGGGGCTTGCTAGAGAAGCCACCGTTAGCCACAGTGGTTGTCTTGCCAGCGCCTGCTTGCCACCTCGCACCTCAGCTGCGCAGCCTTCCGCCACGTGTGCTTGGGAGGGCCCCAGAGCGACGCGTGGGTGGATGTGCTGGAGCGCGGGCACGAAGTGGGGGCTTCCCGCGGCAAGCTCTTTGCCGCGGTCGTCGCCTTGTCGTGTAGGTCCGGGAGCTTGTCGCTCACCGGGCCTTGCCGGGGCGCGTGGGGTGCCGCGGCAAGTTTCCTTGGTACGCCTTGGTTGGCCTTCCCAGCAAGCGCCTCTTGCCGGGGCCTTGGGACGCTTCTGATAGCCTTCCCGGCAAGCTCCTCTTGCCGGGGTCTTGTCTTGAGTACTTTGTTCTTGAATGGTCTTCAAGGGGACCACGGAGGATCTTGGCGGTCGCCCGGCAAGCCTTGCCGTGGGATGCTGCGACTGCCCGTGCACAAGTTCGGGTTACTAAGGGTACCCCTACTTTAGTACACCGACAGAGCTGATGCGGGTGCGACCTCCAGGGCACTGTTCGGCGGCAGAGCTAGATCATGCCCATCGTGACAGTGCGGCGCGCTCGGCTGCGGCTCGAATCCGTCAAAGATCAAGTCTTCGTGGAGGTCCGCTGTGTAGTTTAAACTTCCAAATCTGACCTGTCTGCCAGGGGCGTAGCTTTCCATCTGCTCCAGATGGCCAAGAGAATTGGCCCGCAGTGCAAAGCCGCCAAATACGAAGATCTGTCCGGGGAGAAAAGTCTCACCCTAGATCGCATCGCTATTGATGATCGAAGAAGCCATCGGGCCTAAAAGTGACGACACAGAGGAACTCTCAGTGAAAGCACCAATGTCGGTGTCAAAACCGGCGGATCTCGGGTAGGGGGTCCCGAACTGTACGTATAGGCGGATGGTAACATGAGGCAGGGGACACAATGTTTTACCCAGGTTCGGGCCCTCTTGATGGAGGTAAAACCCTACATCATGCTTGATTAATATTGATGATATGGGTAGTACAAGAGTAGATCTACCGCGAGATCAGAGAGGCTAAACCCTAGAAGCTAGCCTATGGTATGATTGTTCGTTTTTTCTATGGACTAAAAACCCTCCGGTTTATATAGACACTGGAGAGGGCTAGGGTTACACAGAGTCGGTTACAATGGTAGGAGATCTACATATCCGTATCGCCAAGCTTGCCTTCCACGCCAAGGAAAGTCCCTTCCGGACACGGGACGAAGTCTTCAATCTTGTATCTTCATAGTCCAGGAGTCCGGCCGAAGGTATAGTCCGGCTATCGGGACACCCCCTAATCTAGGACTCCCTCAATAACCAATCATACATAAAAGAATTCAGAGAAGATTCAAATATTATTCATAGATAGACTTGATCATAAACCCACAATTCATCGGTCTCAACAAACACACCGCAAAAATAAGATTACATCGAATAGATCTCCACGAGAGAAGGGGAGAACATTGTATTGAGATTCAAAGAGAGAGAAGAAGCCATCTAGCTACTAACTATGGACCCGAAGGTCTGAGGTAAACTACTCACACTTCATCGGAGGGGCTAGGATGATGTAGAAGCCCTCCGTGATGATGGCCCTCTTCCGGCGGAGCTCCGGAACAGGCCCCAAGATGGGATCTCGTGGATACAGAAAGTTGCGGCGGTGGAATTAGGTTTTTGGCTCCTGTTCTGATTGTTTGGGGTACGTGTGTATATATATATAGGAGGAAGGAGTACGTCGGTGGAGCACCGAGGGGCCCACGAGGCAGGGGGCGCGCCCTAGGGGGGCACCCCCCACCCTCGTGACCACCTCTTTGATCCCTTGCAGTAGGGTCCAAGTCTCATGGATCACGTTCGGTGAGAAAATCATGTTTCCAAAGATTTTATTCCGTTTGGACTCCGTTTGATATTTCGTTTATCCGAAACACTGAAATAGGCAAAAAAACAACAATTCTGGGCTGGGCCTCCGGTTAATAGCTTAGTCCCAAAAATAATATAAAAGTGGAAAATAAAGCCCAATATAGTCCAAAACAGTAGATAATATAGCATGGAGCAATCAAAAATTATAGATACGTTGGAGACGTATCAGGCATCCCCAAGCTTAATTCATGCTCGTCCTCGAGTAGGTAAATGATAAAAAGAGAATTTTTGATGCGGAGTGCTACTTGGCATAATTTCAATGCAAATCTTCTTAATTGTGGTATGAATATTCAGATTAGAAAGATTCAAGATAAAAGTTTATATTGACATAGAAAATAATAATACTTCAAGCATACTAACAAAGCAATTATGTCTTCTCAAAATAACATGGCCAAAGAAAGTTATCCCTACAAAATCATATAGTCTAGCTATGCTCCATCTTCCCCACACAAAGTATTTAAATCATGCACAACCCCGATGACAAGCCAAGCAATTGTTTCCTACTCTAACTTTTTCAAAACTTTTTCAATCTTCACGGAATACATGAGCGTGAGCCATGGATATAGCACTATAGGTGGAATAGAATGGTGGTTGTGGAGAAGACAAAAAGGAGAAGATAGTCTCACATCAACTAGGCATATCAACGGGCTATGGAGATGCCCATCAATAGATATCAATGTGAGTGAGTAGGGATTGCCATGCAACGGATGCACTAGAGCTATAAGTATATTAAAGCTCAAAAAGAAACTAAGTGGGTGTGCATCCAACTTGCTTGCTCATGAAGACCTAGGGCAATTTGAGGAAGCCCTTCATTGGAATATACAATCCAAGTTCTACAATGAAAAATTCCCACTAGTATATGAAAGTGATAACATGAGAGACTCTCTACTATGAAGATCATGGTGCTACTTTGAAGCACAAGTGTGGTAAAAGGATAGTAACATTATCCCTTCTCTCTTTTTCTCTCATCATTTTTTTTGTTTGGGCCTTTTCTCCTTTTTTTATGGCCTCTTTTTTTCGTCTGGAGTCTCATCCCGACTTATGGGGGAATCATAGTCTCCATCACTCTTTCCTCACTGGGACAATGCTCTAATAATGATGATCATCACACTTTTATTTTTCTTATAACTCAACAATTACAACTTGATACTTAGAACGAAATATGACTCTATGTGAATGCATCCGGCGGTGTGCTGGGATATGCAATATGACAATGATGAAGTGTGTCATGATGAACTAGATGGTGGAAAGTTGCATGGCAATATATCTCGGAATGGCTATGGAAATGCCATAATAGGTCGGTATGGTGGCTGTTTTGAGGAACGTATATGGTAGGTGTATGATACCGGCAAAAGTTGCGCGGTATTAGAGAGGCTAGCAAAGGTGGAAGGGTGAGAGTGCGTATAATCCATGGACTCAACATTAGTCATAAAGAACTCATATACTTATTGCAAAAATCTAGAAGTTATCAAAGCAAAGTATTACGCGCATGCTCCTAGGGGGATAGATTGGTAGGAAAAGACCATCGCTTGTCCCGACCGCCACTCATAAGGAAGACAATCAATAAATAAATCATGCTCCGACTTCATCACATAACGGTTCACCATACGTGCATGCTACCGGAATCACAAACTTCAACACAAGTATTCTTTAAATTCACAATGACTCAACTAGCATGACTTTAATATTATCACCTCCATAACTCAAAACAATTATCATGCTTCAATCTTTTCTTAGTATTCAACACACTCAAAAGAGAGTTTCACAAATCTTGAATACCAAGCATATTATTATTAGGCAAATTACCATGCTATTAAGAGACTCTCAAATTAATGTAAGTGAAGCATGAGAGATCAATAGTTTCTTTAAAACATATCCACCACCGTGCTCTAAAAGATCTAGGTGAAGCACATAGAGCAAAATTGTAACGCTCAAAAGATATAAGTGAAGCACATAGAACAAAATTGTAACGCTCAAAAGATATAAGTGAAGCACATAGAGCAAAACTACTTAGCTCAAAAGATATAAGTGAAGCACATAGAGCAAAACTACTTAGCTCAAAAGATATAAGTGAAGCACATAGAGTATTCTATCAAATTTTAATTCATGTATGGCTCTCTCAAAAGGTGTGTACAGCAAGGATGATTGTGGCATACTAACAAACAAAGACACAAATAATACAAGACCCTCCAAGCAAAACACATATCATGTTGGTGAATAAAAATATAGCTCCAAGTAAATTACCGATGGAAGTGGACGAAAGAGGGGATGCCTTCCGGGGGCATCCCCAAGCTTTGACTTTTTGGTGTCCTTGTATTATCTTGGGGGTGCCATGGGCATCCCCAAGCTTAGGCTCTTGCCACTCCTTATTCCATGATCCATCAAAAGAATTCACCCAAAACTTGAAAACTTCACAACACAAAACTCAAAATAGAAAACTTGTGAGCTCCGTTAGCGAAAGAAAACAAAAGACCACTTCATGGTACTGTAATTAACTCATTCTTTATTTATATTGGTGTTAAACATACTGTATTCCAACTTCTATATGGATTATAAACTATTTTACTAGCCATAGATTCATCAAAATAAGCAAACAACACACGAAAAACAGAATCTGTCAAAAACAGAACAATCTGTAGTAATATGTAGCTAGAGCAAGATCTGGAACCCCAACAATTCTAAAATAAATTGCTGGACGTGAGGAATTTATCTATTAATCATCTGCAAAAAGAATTAACTAAATATCACTCTTCAAATAAAAATGACAGCAGTTCTCGTGAGTGCTAAAGTTTCTGTTTTTTACAGCAAGTTCAACAAGACTTTCCCCAAGTCTTCCCAACTGTTCTACTTGGCACAAACACTAATTAAACACAAAAAACACAACAAAAACAGAGGATAAATAATTTATTTATTACTAAACAGGAGCAAAAAGCAAGGAATAAAAATAAAAATGGGTTGCCTCCCAACAAGCGCTATCGTTTAACGCCCCTAGCTAGGCATAACGAGCAAGAATAGATCTAGGTATTGCCATAGTAATAAGATAGGTTGGTGAAACTCATTTCATATTCTCTACGTTCGGCAGCAAGTTTTCTTTGAGGCAAGCAAAATTAATCAAAAGGACTAAATTTAACGGGACAAAAGTCCTCAAGATCAACCTTGGGAGGTATAGGTTCCTCCTTCGGTCCTTCATAATGCACAACCAATTCATCATTATAAGCATTCTTTTGACAGAACTTCGTGAGCCTATATTCAAGAGAATATCCTAGTTCATTATTTCGAATAGCCAAATCATCATTAAGTTCAGAAATTCTATCAACTAAAACATTGGTAGGAACCTTTCTTCTAAGATTTTCATTAAAAGCAACATAGTCTAGAGATTGAAAACGCATTATTTCTTCTTGATCAAAGAGGATAGCCTCTATGGGAGGGCGGCAAGCGTCCACCCTATAATGTGCAAAGATTTCTTTGGCTTCTCTTATTATGAATCTAAACTCATGAGCCAAAAAGATAGTAGCGGCACGCTTAACAGAAGAATGCTCAATATTAGAAAATTCCAGAAAAATCCTTTGTATAGAAGGATGCATGAGCATGAATTGTCTTTCAAGTTCAACTACAAGCATGGCAATAGCGTCCGCAAGACTACTAGTTCTGTGAAGGATAGAACTACCCATAGAAGGTAAAGCACTAGCACAAGTAAAGAAATCTTGAATAACTCCTTTTCCAATAATATTACCACTACCACCACGGATTTTTTTTGTATGAAAGATGGTAGGTTCTTTAGCAGGAGTATCAGAATCTTCCATGATATTGTTATCGCCCAAATTGGCGATAACTTCCCCAGTTTCAGACATAACGACAAGCAGGCAAACAAACTAACACACAAGCAAACAAAAAAAGGCAAATAGAGAGGGAGGATAGAGAGAGAGGGCAAATAAAACGGCAAGGGTGAATTGGGGGGGAGAGGAAAACGAGAGGCAAATGGCAAATAATGTAATGCGAGAGATAGGGATTGTGATGGGTACTTGGTATGTTGACTTTTTGCGTAGACTCCCCGGCAACGGCACCAGAAATCCTTCTTGCTACGTCTTGAGATTGCGGTCGTTTTCCCCAAAGAGGAAGGGATGATGCATCAGAGTAGCGTAAGTATTTCCCTCACTTTTTGAGAACCTAGGTATCAATCCAGTAGGAGCCCACGCTCAAGTCCCTCGTACCTGCACAAAGCGATAGCTACTCCCAACCAACGCGATTAGGGGTTGTCAAGCCCTTCACGGTCACTTACGAGAGTGAGATCTGATAGATAGAATATTTTTGGTATTTTTGATATAAAGATGCAAAGTAAAAAGTAAAAGCAAAGTAAATAGCAAAACAATATAAAAGTGATGGAGATTGATATGATGAGAATACACCCGGGGGCCATAGGTTTCACTAGTGGCTTCTCTCAAGAGCATAAGTATTCTATGGTGGGTGAACAAATTACTGTTGAGCAATTGATAGAATTGAGCATAATTATGAGAATATCTAGGCATGATCATATATATAGGCATCATGTCCGTGACAAGTAGATCGAAACGATTCTGCATCTACTACTATTACTCCACTCATCGACCGCTATCCAGCATGCATCTAGAGTATTAAGTTAAAAACAGAGTAACGCCTTAAGCAAGATGACATGCTGTAGAGAGATAAATTCATGCAATATGAAATAAACCCCATCTTGTTATCCTCGATGGCAATGATACAATACGTGCCTTGCTGCCCCTTCTGTCACTGGGTAAGGACACCGCAAGATCGAACCCAAAGCTAAGCACTTCTCCCATGGCAAGAACTACCAATCTAGTTGGCCAAACCAAACGGATAATTCGAAGAGACTTGCAAAGATAACCAATCATACATAAAAGAATTCAGAGAAGATTCAAATATTATTCATAGATAGACTTGATCATAAACCCACAATTCATCAGTCTCAACAAACACACCGCAAAAATAAGATTACATCGAATAGATCTCCATGAGAGAGGGGGAGAACTTTGTATTGAGATTCAAAGAGAGAGAAGAAGCCATCTAGCTACTAACTATGGACCTGAAGGTCTGAGGTAAACTACTCACACTTCATCGGAGGGGCTAGGATGATGTAGAAGCCCTCCGTGATGATGGCCCTCTTCCGGCGGAGCTCCGAAACAGGCCCCAAGATGGGATCTCATGGATACAGAAAGTTGCGGCGGTGGAATTAGGTTTTTGGCTCCTGCTCTAATCGTTTGGGGGTACGTGTGTATATATAGGAGGAAGGAGTACGTCGGTGGAGCACCGAGGGGCCCACGAGGCAGGGGGTGCACCCTAGGGGGGCGCGCCCCCCACCCTCGTGACCACCTCTTTGATCCCTTGCAGTAGAGTTCAAGTCTCCTGGATCACGTTCGGTGAGAAAATCACGTTTCCGAAGATTTTATTCCGTTTGGACTCCGTTTGATATTCCGTTTATCCGAAACACTGAAATAGGCAAAAAAACAGCAATTCTGGGCTGGGCCTCCGGTTAATAGGTTAGTCCCAAAAATAATATAAAAGTGGAAAATAAAGACCAATATAGTCCAAAACAGTAGATAATATAGCATGGAGCAATCAAAAATTATAGATACGTTGGAGACGTATCCGATCCTAGCCGAGGGAATCCACAAGACCCCCGACAAGACCCTTGCCGGGGACGACTGCAACGCTACAACAGCACCCTTGCCGGGCCCCCAACAAAACCCTTACCGAGGGCATCAGCAGGGCCACTGCCAGACCCGCGCCAGCCAAGACTCCACCACCGTCCCGAAGCAGCAGCTAGCTCAACCAGCTGGGCAGGCACTTGCGTGGCAACAGGCGGCCTCTACACCGTCTCAGCAAGCACCTGCGTGGTGGCACGCGACCCTTCGTGAAGGCTCCACCACCGCGGTAGGCTAGCAGCCAGCTAACGTGGCACCGCGATGCCTCATCAGCTCGGACGCGTGTCGAGGCCAGGCGAGGCGGGGACAGCTGGGACGTGCTTCCCCGGCGTCCCCGATAAAGCAAGGAGGGCACGTCGGCAACGCATTAAATGTGTTTGTCCAACGGCCCAGAGGATAGGCTTGTCAACTGTAGACCATTCCATCTCTTGTGTGCTACTGTGGCAACCCCTTTTTCCTATAAACGGAGGCCTGAGGTGACTAAGAGAGGGATTGGGCTCTTTTGGGCAAGTTGCACCCCGTAGCTAGCTCAAGAACACAAGAACACTCAAATACACCCACCAAAGCAGGACTAGGGTATTACGCATCTTCGCGGCCCGAACCTGGGTAAACGATCCGTGTGCTTCCTATCAGACCCACTCTTTGCACAACCTCGCGCTCACCAACCGTAGAAGGATCCCAGTGACCCCATAGGTGTTGTTTCCACCGATAAGCCGCTTCACGAGTTTGAAGTAGCTGTTGGGTAGGGCGTCAGCAGGCCATAGCCGGATTATCGAATGCTTCAGGGCCAGTTCGGCCGCCCTATGCAGTTCGATCAGCTGTTTCAGCTGATCGCTAAAGGGCACCGGATGTTCTGGCGCAAGGTATTGCGACCAGAACAGCTTCTTCGTTGAGCTCCCCTCCTCGGCTCGAAAGAACTCCGCTACGTCGGCAACACTGCACGACAGATCCGCAAATGCTCCTGGAGAACTCCAAATCTGGGTCAGTAAGAGGTTCCTTTTCTTCACAAATTTGCTCTGCATAATAAAGGCCTTACCCGCCATGATTTTCCTGGCCTCCTGGATCTCCTGGAGGGCGCCCTGGGCTTCAGCCCGGGCCTCTTGAGCGCTTTGGTGGGCCTTAGCAAGTTCAGACCCTTGGTCCGAAACCTTGTGCTCCAAGGACTCACATTTCTTTGCAGCATCCTGGAGCCCCCGCTGGACCTCCCGACCCTAGCCTCGTGCTTTTCATGGGCGGCTTGTTCCTTTGCCGATCTCTCTTGGGCCTCGGCCAGCGAATTCTTGAGGGTCTCCACCTCGGTCGCAGCCCCTATGAAATATCATGATAGTATGATCAACATACACAATTCATATCTTTCTACATCCGAATAGACCATTGCATACCTTTTTGGTCCTCTAGTTGTTTTTTAACATGGCCGAGCTCTTCCTCGGCCCGCTCCAAACTCTGCTTTAGTTTAGAGACTTCGACAGAATGAGAGGTCGCAGCCAGCACTGATGCCTGCTTATTCATATAGACATATATTGGTTAGTCTTCTGCGAAAATTATTTGATCCTCTGTCCGGCTTCTCTTTTCGAGCACTAAACAGTGTCTCAGGGGCTACTGTCTATACTATGATATTTTTTTGCATAAATTACGTTGCATACCTCAAAGCCTGTTAGAAGGCTAGTGCAGGCTTCGGTCAGTCCGCTCTTAGCGGACCGAATCCTCTCAACCACCGTACCCATGAGGGTACGGTGTTCTTCAACAATGGAAGAACTTTATAGTGCTTCCAGTAAAGTATCCGGCGCCTCTGGATGGACAGAGGTCACCAGCGGAATAGGTGCACCTCCTTCTCACGAAGGAGGCTGCTTGCCTAATTCCGGAGCCGTATGGACCTCCGGAATAGTGTTCGGCTGGGGGCCGAATTGGACATGGCCCCCATTGCCAGTCTTCGGGGGATTTGCTCCCCCATTTGTCCGGCGGACAAGGTCTCACCTTCTGGCGCCGCCCTGACGGCCTCCTGTTCCTCTCCCTGGCCTGGGAAGGTCCTTCGGGACAACACCTCAGCGTCATCCATGGCCCTGGGAGAGGAGGCCTCCAGAAGTGACCCGCTATCCATCACCTTTGGATCCAGCGAGTTCCCTGAAGATGAGGACGCTGGAGGCGGGCGTGAGCCGGACTACAGTGCATGATTCGACACATTAAAACCACGAAATAAAAAAGTTGGATATATGTGTTCATAGGTGCTTTTGAGTACTTACGATTCGGCCAAAGGCCTCTCTCTGGTGTGCCACTTGGAGCTGCTGTCCGTATCCAATGTGGAGTTGTCTGTGAGGGGGACCCTCCCCTTCTTGGGCGCCTCTACCTCCAGATCCATCAAGACCGGTGAAAGTGCAACTATCCCTGGGTGGTTTTGGTAATTCCTAACAACATATAGCTCATTGAGCTAATACTATTTCAAGATAAATATTTCAAGAAAGCTCAATGATTGGCATGTCATGGATTAGAAATGTGGACCCATGAAAATGCTAAGGACAAAAGATTGGCTCAAGCTCAAGACTCTACATTTTACATTTTAGTGATCCAAGATCACATTGAGTCCATAAGAAAAGCCAATACTACTAAAAGGGGATGAGGTGTTGCTTAATGATGTTCTTGCTCAAAATGCTTAGTGATATGCTCCAAAACCCTCAACCACTTTCTCATATCCACATATGTCCCAAACCAAAAGTCAAACTCGGCCCCACCGAAAATTTCCATCCAGCGCCACCGAGTTCAGTTGACATAGCCACTGCCACAAAATCCTAGTCACTTCAGTCCCACCGATAGGGATCTCGGTCTCACCGAGATGGGATTGCAAACTCTCTATTTCCATCCGTAACGTTTCAGTCTAACCGAAATGAGCGATCGGTCCCACCGAGTTCGCAATGCAAACTCTCTGTTTCCTCTTCGTAACGTTTCGGTCCAACCGAAATGTGCGAATCGGTCCCACCGAGTTTGCCTGGCCAACTCTCTGTTTGCTTATTACCAAAATTGGTCCCACCGAGTTTGTGTAATTGGTCTTACCGAGATTATGTTATGCCCTAAATTAGTGAAATCGGTCCCACTGAGTTGACATGTCGGTCCCACCAAAAATCCTAATGTTCACATTTTGAACTGAATCGGTCTGACCGAGTTTGGTAAATTGTGTGTAACGGTTAGATTTTGTGTGGAGGCTATATATACCCCTCCACCCACTCTTCATTCGTGGAGAGCGCCATCAGAACATGCCACTACTAGGGAAAAGGCTAGCAGCAGCGCGGGTTCTAGGTATATCAGTAGCGCAAGGACCGGCGCTACTAATAAGGCGCTATAGCTAACCCGTAGCAGTAGCGCGTCCACACCCGCGCTACTGCTATACAAGTGTAGCAGCAGCGCGCTTCGTGGAAGCTCGCTACTACTAATAGCTCTAGCGCTCTTTGCCTGGACGCGCTGCTACTACTGTGGCGCTGCTGCTAACTTTTCTCCACTCGCTACTGCTAATTTTAGTAGTTTTTTTTCTGCATATTTGTTTTGTATTTGAATAGGCTTTATACAATAATCTTTAGCATATGATACACATACAAATTTAATCATAGCATATACATACAAATAGTCTCATCAAATCATGTCATCATCATAATCATCATCCAACACAAAGTGGTCTCTCGTCATCATCTCGAAAATAGCGATAAAAATCTCGATTACTTGCAACTACGTCGTCATCCATCTAAACAATGATATACGCGAGAAGAGCTATCACTTTGCGTGAACCTAAACTAACTACTGGCTGTCGCTCAGAAACCGGAAACCGTTACACCTGGGCCTGACATTCCAGCCACTCGTCGTATACTCCTAGCGTAGCACTTCTTCGCCATCGATGATCTATACACCTGCATCATCACATGAGTCGATGATATGCAACATATATAGTTGAGCAATAGAAAGAGACAGACTTGGCAAAAATAGAAGCAACATATCATAAGCATAAATAACAAAGTTCATCATACCCAAAATGCCCTAACTAGAGTGATCTTCGCTAGTCGAGGAGGACAGTTTAATTACATCACAAATAAAGTTTTGTCGTGCATAATTCAAGTTTCGTCATACCGATAGTATGGACTAAACGGACACATTATCATATATTGACAATCACTCCATGTCGTGCCATCCATCCAAGTCAGGGAGATAGTCCCTGAGCTTAGTGAAAGGCTTCAGGTCGAGACGCTGAGCGGCTACGCATGTTCGGACGTCTTCCCGCGACATTTTTCCTTCTTCGTAGAACATCCCTATTTTTTTGACGACCTCCTTCATGATGATTTGGGCAAGTTCACGCTGGATGTGATAGAACTCAGCTCGAAGTCGATGATCCTCGATATCTCCTAAGTTCTTTGCCCATTGCATAATATGGGCATCGCCGGATGTAGGTGGCATGCGAAGGTTCTGGTGATCCCGTCTGTACTCTGGCATCTGGTGTAGGACATAGAATCCATCATTAAGAGAATCACTCGGTTGCTGGATGTAGCAGAAGTCGGTCTTATGGCCGAAGGCGGGCCTGCCGTCCTTTTTCTTCTTGTCCTTGACCTCTCCACCCCATGCGCCGTAGTAAAACATAGCACTGTCGAGAACAGACTTGATGTGGGTGTAATCCTTTTTGTTAATGTTCTTCGATGAGTCCAAGTAAAGAGCGTGGGAGTATCGGGGGTAGAGGATGATGAGGACGGTGTGCCCGCCGCTGCGCAAAATAAGTACACCTCAAATTAATTAGCCTCCACCGTGCAAATGAATGATTGAAATCAAAGGAAGGATATCCGCGCGGATGACTTACATGGGATGATAAGGCACGAGAATCGCCTCCTTGTCCTTATTGGCGAGCATGAAATTGACGATGTATTCCCTCGCGTATTCACAATGCTTTGCGCAGACTCCCAAGAAGGCCTCGTGCATGAAGTACGGGTCAGTGACACAGATATAAGGTATCTGCTCAACCCCAATGAGGTAGTTCTTGTGCAAAGCATAAAGGCGGACAAACGCAAAATCCAGCTTCTTCAAGTGAAACGTGTCGAAGATGTAATCGAATCGAAGGAAGAACTTCTCCGCGGGGAATGTGTCGACGTATGACAATCCCCACGGCACGTTAACCACGTAGAGTGGGTATCCTAGATTTTTTGAGGCGATGAGGCCTTTCTCTATCCGCAGCACATCGTCATGAAGTCTCCTTAAATCGCCGAATCTGCCCCACAGCGCTGCTTTAGGTAGGACTGGTTGACCGGGGATATGCCATTTTGCCGCACCGGGGATATCTGTACGGTCTTGAACCCGAGGCTGCTGAGGCGGCTGGATCACAGAAGCAGCTTTTTTTGCCTTTCCTCGGTCTCTTCCTAGACTTGTTTACTACCGGAAGGTTGTCCATAATACGTTCAGACTCCGGAGGCGGCAATTCAGGCACTGACTCATGACGCTCAACCCCTAAGTTGGCGCCAGTATAGACATACTCTTGAGTGTCATCGTCATCCTCATCCTCATATATGGCGACGTCACCAGCGACTAATGGAGTTGGCGAGGTGAAAATGTTCATACCTAACTGCGTGCTCGTGGGTGTGCTCCCGGCCGCCTCCAAACGAAGCAAACTCTTTGGCCACAACAGGACCCACCCATTGCAACAATCACCAAGCCGCCGCGGGGTCTCGTCGTCATCCCCCACTATTACCGGAGGAGCCCAATTCTCGTCATCAACCCCTAAGTCATCGAGTGGTTGACCAGTCTCACGCTTTATCATGATAGTCTGTTTTCGGATTTCTCTACTGAGATGCTCATCCGGATGAACCAGGGCACAATCGCAGTAGTTCTCCCGGTGCCACCTTAGCCGATAGAGCGGAATGTAAGGTAGCAAAACATGGGAGCCGGGAAAACCCAACATTTGACCAAAGACATGATTCGGAGCTGATGCATATAAGGCCAAAATCGCGACGCCGAACACTCCCTAAGGTATTCGGTCTTTATAACATATTTCGGGCTGAACAATGCCCTTAATAATAAACCCTGAGTGTCCAGGTACGTGCAATGTTCTGACATGGCGAAATGCCAATAATGCCAGCATCCTTCTCGGTTGTATTGAGTATCCGGAGGATGTGAACAACAAGAGACAGTAAAAAAGGTTTACGCAGGGTCTTAATCTGAAAAGAAACCTTTGAGCGGGTACCTGCTGCACGTCTGCGCCCGTGTCTCCGTTGCGCCGTGTCCTGGACGGGTGTAGCACGATTGTCATCTGTAAAAGAGAAGAACTTAGGTGAAAGTTGTCGTGCCAAAAAAAGAAATTGGTTATCCTAGATAAACCATTAAAATTCAAGATAAGTCAAGCTGAGCCGAACTAGCCCTGATTACACGCGTGAAGCCCCTGGTACTGTCTATGAGGGTTTAACCATCAAACCAATCTCAGGTATATCTAGTGATGCGCCGGACTCGTCTAACCGTGTCCGCGGTCTTGACGACCTGTCATTTATTCTGGTTGGTGAGGCCGTCTAGTGCTCGGCTGTTAAAGCCACCGCACGTTCTTCCGCGCGTAGAGAACGCTCGATATTTCCACTAACTGTGATGATGCCCCGTGGACCAGGCATCTTAAGCTTAAGAGAAGCGTAATGTGGTATCGCATTAAAATGAGTGAAAGTTGTTCTTCCGAGTAGTGCTTGATAGCCGCTTCGGGATGGAGCAATGTCGGAGTTTAACTTCTCACTTCGGTAGTTGTCGGATGAACCGAATACAACTTCTAGTATTAGAGAGCCCGTGGAGCGGGCCTCTAGGCCTGGTATTACTCCCTTGAAGGAAGTATTACTGTGGCTTATTTTTGTCGGGTATATCCCCATTTTGCGGACCGTGTCCTGATACATCAGATTAAGACCACTGCCGCCGTCCATAAGGACTCGTGTGAGATGGTATCCATTTATTATTGGGTCTAACACCAAGGCAGCCAATCCTTCATGCCGGATGCTTGTCGGGTGATCCCTGCGATCAAAAGTGATCGGGCAGGCCAACCAGGGGTTGAACTGAGGGGTGACGGGCTCTACGGCGCGTGTGTCTCGGAGTGCATGTTTGCTTCTCCTCTTTGTCACGTGGATCATGTTTACTATTTTAACCTCTGGGGGGAATTTTTTCTGTCCCCCGATGCTTTGCTGGCGAGGCTCGTTCTCGTCTTCACTTGGTGTCTCCCTCCCCTTGTGTTCGGCGTTTAGCTTACTGGCCTGCTTGAAGACCCAGCATTTTCTGTGGGTGTGATTTGCAGGTTTATCGGGGGTGCCATGAATCTGACATAGTTTGTCTAGAATCTTATTTAGGCTGGACGGTCCATCTCTGCTGCCTTTGGAAGGCCTTTTCTGCTGACCTGGTCGAGAGCCCCTGAATCCGGCGTTGACCGCCGTATTATCTGGGCTGTCTTCTTTATTTCGACGCTTGCTTTTACTGCGTTGTGGTTTTCCATTGCCATCCCTAACTTCGGATGTGCTTGGGTCGCTGGTGCTACTGCGGGCTAACTAGCTATCTTCGCCCGCGCAAAAGCGGGTCATGAGGCTTGTCAAGGCTGCCATTGTTCTCGGTTTTTCTTGGCCGAGGTGTCTGGCGAGCCATTCGTCTCGGTCTTTGTGTTTGAAAGCCTCTAAGGCCTCGGCGTTCGGACAGTCGATGATTTGGTTCTTCTTAGTGAGAAACCTATTCCAAAGCTTTCAGGCTGACTCTCCGGGCTGTTTAATTATATGACTTAAGTCGTCTGCATCCGGAGGTCGGACATAGGTCCCTTGAAAATTAGCCCAAAAAGCATCCTCGAGCTCCTCCCAACTTCCAATTGAGTTTTCGGAGAGGCTTTTCAGCCAGTGCCGAGCTGGTCCTTTAAGCTTGAGGGGCAAGTACTTGATGGCGTGGAGATCGTCTCCGCGAGCCATATGGATATTGAGGATGAAGTCCTCAATCCAGACCCCAGGGTCTGTGGTCCCGTCGTACGCCTCTATGTTCACTAGTTTGAATCCTTCTGGAAATTCGTGGTCTAGCACCTCATCGGTAAAACATAGGGGGTGTGCGGCACCCCTGTATTTGGATGAATCATGGCGTTCGGATGGTTGTAGTATTTGGTTTTGATTTTGTGCCGGAGCGCGCTTCCTAGATCCATAGATGGATCTGGTCACACTGGATTTTTGGCGCAAGTCCTCACGTAGATCGTGTGTTGACTTATGTGCGGCCTTGTTAGCCGCTCTATCGTGGCCATAAGGTGGTTGATCTGGTCGGTTGGCCGTTTCATTTTTCGGCCGTGTGGGCTCTACGGCCTCATCGTCGAATTCAGGTAATAGCTTGCGCTTTGGATAGCTCTTTGTGTGGTAACTTCCACCATACTTTTCTTCGTTGTCGAGCACTTTGTTCCACCTGCTGTTGAGCGTATTTTGTGCGGCCTTAAGCCTTTGCTTCTGCTTCTTCAGACTCCTCGCTGAGGCAGTAAGCCTTCTACGGAGGTTCTCTTGTTCCAAGTGCGTTTCCGGGATGATGGTTGCATCTTCGTCTGGACTATTTTCTTCCCCAGAGAGGGGTTGATGAGGTTTATCCTCGGCATCGCCGTGTTCGGACATCGGATCCATACTATGTTCGCCGTTTGCAGTTTCATCGTGCTCTGCCACTGGGTCAATGTGGTCATCGTTTCCTCTGGAGTTGACTGGAGTGTTATTTTCTCTTGCTCTGTTATCGCTGTTTTTGCTATGGCGGGACTTAGAGCGGCGCCGCTGACGTCGGCGCTTGAGTTGCTTCTTGGAGGGGTCATCCTTCGCTGTCTCGTCGCCATTGCCTCCTTTGGGTGTATCCACCATGTATATGTCATGTGATGAAGTGGCTGTCGAGCGCCCTATGGGCACTGGTTCCTGTTCATCTCCTGCATCATCGTCCATACTGTTGATGTCTTCGGAGTCGAAGTCGAGCATGTTGGTTAAATCGTCGACAGTGGCTACTAAGTGGGTGGTGGGTGGGGAGCGAATTTCTTCGTCGTCTACATCCCGTTCTAGCCGGACATAGTTCGGCCAAGGTTCTCCTGACAAGGAGAGAGATCTTAATGAATTTAGCACATCGCCGAAAGGCGAGTGCTGAAAGATATCCGCGGAGGTAAACTCCATGATCGGTGCCCAATCGGATTCGATGGGCGCGGATGCAGGTGGTTCGGAGCCCGTGGCCGGGGACGAATCCAATGGTTCGGCAACACAGCTCTCGTAAGGGGTGAAGTCGGTATCCGGCTCTATCGCCACTGAGAGTGCGGTTTCCATGGCGGGGTCTATCGACTCGTCCTCAGATGGCACAATTTGCTCTGGATTGAAGGCCGGAGTAGTTGCAGGTGTGATCTCCCAAACACTGTCCAACGACAGAGCTGAATCATGCCTGTCGTGATCGTGCGGCGCACCTGACATTGGCTCGAATCCGTCGAAGATCAAGTCTTCGTGGATGTCGGCAGTGTAGTTTAAGTTTCCGAACCTGACCTGATGGCCAGGGGCGTAGCTCTCGATCTGCTCCAGATGGCCAAGCGAGTTGGCCCGCAGTGCAAAGCCGCCGAATACGAGGATCTGTCCGAGGAGGAAAACCTCACCCTACACCGCATCGTTACCAATGATCGAAGGAGCCATCAAGCCTTACGGTGACGGCGCAGTGGAACTCTCAATGAAAGCACCAATGTCGGTGTCAAAACCGGCGGATCTCAGGTAGGGGGTCCCGAACTGTGCGTCTAAGGTGGATGGTAATAGGAGGCAGGGGACACGATGTTTACCCAGGTTCGAGACCTCTCGATGGAGGTAATACCCTACGTCCTGCTTGATTGATCTTGATGATATGAGTATTATAAGAGTTGATCTACCACGAGATCATAGAGGCTAAACCCTAGAAGCTAGCCTATGGTTTGATTGTTGTTGTCCTACGGACTAAACCCTCCAGTTTATATAGACACCAGAGGGGGCTAGGGTTACACAAAGTCGGTTACAAGGGAGGAGATCTACATAACCGTATTGCCAAGCTTGCCTTCCACGCCAAGGATAGTCCCATTCGGACACGGGATGAAGTCTTCGATCTTGTATCTTCATAGTCCAACAGTCCGGCCAAAGGATATAGTCCGGCTGTCCGGAGGCCCCTAATCCAGGACTCCCTCAGCAACCTTGAAGACTTCCAGGGGGATTGGCCGGCTGTAGAACAATGGTTCCTTCGGCTCCATTATCGTCGCCTTCCCCACGTCCACCTTCTGGTCGCTGATGGTGTACAATATGGTGCACGGGGTTTTGTCGGCCTGCAAAGAAAAGTCTGCGACGTGAGACATCCAAAAGGCAATGAAAACGGGAGATTATACATTTATTGAAGGGGGCCGGTGTGACAGATACCATGAGGGCGTCGAGCTCAGCCAAAGACAAAGCACCGCTGAGCACGTCCGGTGCCGGAGCCGGTGCCGGAGCCAGTGCTGGAGCAGGTGCGAAAGTCGATGCAGGAGCAGGTGCAGGAGCCGGTGCGGGAGCAGGTGCAGCAACCGGTGCGGGAGCAGGTGCAGGAGCCAGTGCCGGAGAAGGTGCAGGAGCCGGTGCGGGAGCAGGTGCAGGTGTAGGTGCTGGTGCAACACTAGTCGAGCTGCTCCTGAGGAAGTCAGCAAGGGGAAAGTCCGCTGCATTTTTTCTGGATTTTGCCTGCTCCAATTGAAAACGGCCGGAACCATGGTAGTAGACATATCTACAAGCACCTGTTTTGCGGCAGCTACCTTTGTTGCGACTGTCTCAGATGATTCTTTTCAACCACAATCTCAACCTTCTTGCCGATGTTTTCTTCAGTTAACCTCCGTCTTTAATTTCTCTCCTCCGTGGTCTCACGGCAGTACTTCTTCCATGTGGCGCCGTCTCCGACACCATGCACGCGTCCATACGACGGTCGAGTCTCCACGGGGAGTCCTTTCAATATGTTCAATGCCCGGTTGAATGGAGTGTCCCACTTGGGCCTTGCCAACGCCTCAGACGGCGAGTCCCTTTCGGCCGCAATCCTGTGCTGCTCTCTCTGCAAAAGGCACAAGGATCGTTTACAAATATGACTAGCGTGCAGTCAAATTGATCAGAAACTAAAATTACCAGCAGTCTAATGAACTCCGTCATGGCCGTGTTCTTCTCGAAAACCTTCTTCACTGGGTCCCAATGGTGCCGGGCCCTGAGGACGTCACGCTCCTGCGGGACGGTGAACTCCGCCAAGGGGTCTGGGATGCCCAGACTCGCGGCTTCCGCGTCCTCCTTGGCCCATATGGACCTCTTCCCGCCGTAACCACGGCTTCCGAGGTGGTGGCACCCAATGTTCTTCTATTGAAGCCCCTTCATGTACTCTGACTTTTTTTGGCATCTTCGGCCTGGCAAGTCGCCTTGAATATTTCAAAGTGCTCTGCCGTGATTGTCAGATTATCCTTTACAATCTCGGAGTAGGGTTCCTTTTCGTTGAAGATCTGATATTTCACCCTTGCTTTCCAGGCGGCCAACACGTCGCTAAACTTGCTCATGGAATGTTTGTTTATCTTCTTGATTTCCGGGTCCTTATCTGGATCTTTATAATCCTTTTCATTCTGGCCAGGGAACAAGAATATCTGGTGCAGCTTCTTTAGGAGGGAGGGCCTCATATTATCTAACTTGTTTAGTTTCTCATCATTGATGGTGGCGGTTGTCCCTATGATGCAGCCAATTTGATTGCCGTAGCACGCGCGCGCTTCCTCGGGCGCGTTTGGCTCAAAATTGCTGTCGTCCACCTCCGTGACCACCAGTCTAGTAGTCCTGAGCTTGTTAGGAAGTCGTCGCCTCTTTGCTTTTGGTTCTATACCGGCTCCACTCCTCGAGGCAGCGCCGGTCTCAGTCTCAGCGCCGGTCTTCGTGTCGATCTCAGTCCCCGATGCGACCGGTGGGCCTGGCAACAACATCGGTTGATTGTCGGCAAGGCTCAAAAATTCATCTGCCACCAGGTAGACATCGTCGCAATCACAAGAACACTGTCCTTCATCATTGCTAGCCATGTTTCCTACGATTAAATCTAGTAAATTAATTCTAGACCTAATAAAATGAACAATGACATACAAAAGGCCTATGTTTTGCAAGAACGTTGACTCCTTCCTGGTGCGGCAAATCCCGGGCACTCGATATGTCCTAATTTCTAGCACAAGTCATGCCGAAATTCACGGAAAATTTCGGCATGACTTTTGCTAAAAAGTGGACAAATCGAGAACCTGAAATTTGCCAGAACAGAAATGAATCAACATTTCAGCAAAACATAGGACACTCAGCTTCATTTCTTGGAAACAACAAAGCCACTTGGGCACAATTAAAACATGGGCAAACACAATTGAGGAATTTGCATATATCCTGACCACTTCAAATTTGCATGTCCTAGCGTTTGACACTTCAAGAAAATCTACACAAATCTCATGCTTTCTCAAAGTCAATTCAAAAACCAAATATAGAGTATATTTAGTTAACTTCTGAACTAAACTTTACTCTGAACTAAACCCTACTGCCCTAATTAACATCTAGTTAAACAAACTCAATTCAAAAACTAAACCCTACTTAACTAATTAGCATCTACATTATCTACTTCTTAACATCGTCTATTATTACCCCAACTAAAAAAACATCAACATTATCAACTACTTAACATTAACATCTATTAACTAAAAAGGATGGGTGGGTGGGGCTTACAGAGAGGGGAGAGACGGTGGCGGGGAGGTGATCGGCGACGGAGGTAGGGGCGGCGAGGGCGGGCTCAGGATCTGGACGCGGCGGTCCTGGCGGGCTCGGGGCGGTGAGGTCGAGGGCGGCGGCGGTGAGGTCGAGGGAGGCGACGGTGAGGTCGAGGGCGGCGGCGGTGAGGTCGAGGGAGGCACGGTGAGGTCGAGGGCGGCCCGAGAGGCGCCGGCGGTGAGGCTGGGTGGCCTCGGGCGGCGGCCGCGAGGATGAGCGCGGCGTCGACGCCGGCAGGAGACGGCGGCGAAGTGGGGGAGACGGCGGCGAAGTGGGGCGACATATCGATTTGGGGGAGAAGTGGTGGCCGGGGGGAAACCATTTTTGGTTAAGTCAAAAGTTACGGTAGCGCATTACAGAAAATGCACTATAGCTAAGTTAGCTATAGCGCATTTCAGAAAGCGCGCTACTGCTACGTCTTCATCATTTTCCCCTTTTTCATTTATTTTTCTTTACATTTTACATTTTTCCTTTTTATATTTCTTTCATTTCATTTACTTCTCTATTCGTTTTTAATTTTATTTTATTTTCGTTAGCAGTACCAATTTATGCATAAACGCGCTGCTATAAGTTTATTAGCGGTAGCGCGGTTTTTGGAAGATCGCTACTACTATGTGTAGCCCATCGGCTAAGTGATTGGAATTTTAGTAGTAGCGAGTTTTCGGTGTGACGCGCTACTGATATATGTCCATCTGCAGCGCGCTTATTTTGCACGCGCTACTACTGTCTAGCAGTAGCGTTCTCTTTTAACAAGCGCTACTACTAAAGTTCTGTGTATAATGTTTCCCTAGTAGTGTGACTACACTTCCATCATACATTTTCTGAGAGAGAACCACCTACACTTGTGTTGAGGTCAAGATATTCCATTCCAACCACATAAATCTTGATCTCTAGCCTTCCCCAAGTTGCTTTCCACTCAAATCATCTTTCCACCAAATCCAATGCTATGAGAGAAAGTTGAGTGTTGGGGAGACTACCATTTGAAGAAGAAGAGCAAAGAGTTCATCATCAACACACCATATATTACCTTTTGGAGAGTGGTGTCTCCTAGATTGGTTAGGTGTCACTTGGGAGCCTCCGTCAAGATTGTGGAGTTGAACCAAGGAGTTTGTATGGGCAAGGAGATCACCTACTTCGTGAAGATATACCCTAGTGAGGCAAGTCCTTTGTGGGTGATGGCCATGGTGGGATAGACAAGGTTGCTTCTTCGTGGACCCTTTGTGGGTGGATCCCTTCGTGGACTCGCGCAACTGTTACCCTTCGTGGGTTGAAGTCTCCATCAACGTGGATGTACGATAGCACCACCTATCAGAACCACGGCAAAAATCTCTGTGTCTACATTGCGTTTGCTCCCTCCAAACTCCTCCCTTTACCTTCATGTGCAATGTTTTACATTCCGCTGCTATACTCTTAGACTTGCATGTGTAGGTTGTTTACTTGACTAGCGCTAAGTTGCTAAAATCTGCCAAGACTTAAAATTGGGAAAAGGCTAGATTTTTATCTGGTCAAGTAGTCTAATCACCCCCCTCTAGACATACTTTCGATCCTACAAGTGGTATCAGAGCTTTGGTCTCCATTTGCCTTGATTTCTATAGCTTTTGGTGATCATAGCCTTGGTTTCACAACCTGGAGAGTATGGCATCTAGCGAGGGAAATTACCACTGTAGAGGTCCTTACTTTGATGGTACAAATTTTGCTAGTTGGAAGCATAAGATGAAAATGCATATTCTTGGACATAACCCCGCCGTTTGGGCTATTGTGTGTATTGGTTTGCAAGGTGAATTCTTTGATGGGAGAGAACCGAACCGTGAAGCTAGCGTGGAAGATTTGAAGATGCTGCAATACAATGCTCAAGCTTGTGATATTCTCTTCAATGGATTGTGCCCCGAAGAATTCAAAAAAATCAGCTGTCTTGAGAATGCAAAGAAAATTTGGGATACTTTGATTGATATGCATGAAGGTACCGACTCCGTCAAGGAATCGAAATTGGATGTGCTTCAAAGTCAACTTGACAAGTTCAAAATGAAGGATGGTGAAGGTGTCACTGAAATGTACTCTAGGCTTGCTCTCATCACAAATGAGATTGCGAGCTTAGGAAGTGAAGAGATGATCGATAGATTCATCATCAAGAAGATCCTAAGAGCCTTGGATGGAAAATATGATACCATGTGCACATTAATCCAAATGATGCCCAATTACGAAGATCTCAAGCCAACGGAAGTCATTGGAAGAATTGTTGCTCATGAGATGTCACTCAAGGATAAGGTAGAGCTTCACAACAAGTCAAGTGGTGCTTACAAAGCCTCATGTGATGCTCCCACATCATCAAGTGAGAAACAAGCCTTCAATGAAGAATTGAGCTTAATGGTGAAGAATTTCAACAAGTTCTACAAGAGTAGAAGCAAGGAAAGAAGTTCCAAGTCAAGGTCCTACAGTGAAAAAAGATCTTCAAGTCGTGAACGTAATTGCTACAATTATGGAAGACCCGGACACTACTCCAATGAGTGTACGGCTCCCTACAAAAGAAGAGAAGATTCTCCCAAAAGAAGAAGTAGAAGAGAAGAACCACCCAAGAGAGAGAAGGAGTAGACATGACCGTTATGAACGAAGAACATCACGGAGAAGCAAGGATTTAGAAAGAAAGTACAAATCATCAAGGAGCTACACAAAACGAAGACATCAAGCTCACGTTGGTGAATGGGTATCCAGCTCCGACTCCGACAATCACTCCAAGAGAAGTTATCACTCTGACTCCGAATATACTCAAGATGAAGGTGTTGCCGGTCTAGCACTTGTGTCAACCAACTCCTGCGACATATTTGAGTCACCAAATGAAGGAATTGGAAGATGCTTCATGGCTAAAGGCCCAAAGGTATCACACCCCAAGTATGTTGATTTCAATAGTGATGAAGATGACTTGCTAGGTGATGATGATTTACTTGTTGACAATTCTAGTTATGAAAACTATGATGAACTTGCTATTAATCATGCTAATCAAGATAAAACGAATGATGGTGATAAGAAAGAGATTGAGCGTCTAACTAAAGAACTAAACACTCTTAAGTTAGCTCATGAAACTACCTTGGAAAATCATCGAGAGCTTTTAAAGACTCATGAGAAGTTACGCTTCAAAAAGCTCAACCTTGAGCAAGAGCATGGGTTCTTAAAAGCGATCAATGATGATCTTCACAAGAAAAGTTCCTCTTACATTGCCAAGCGTTTACTCTTGTCTACTTACATGCCACAAGTCAAATCTAGCAACAAGAGTAAGAAAGATTCTTCTTCTAGTAGTTACAATAATCATGCTAAAACCAATGATGTTGCTTCTATTAGTTCTCTTGATTCCACTATTGATTCTCTTAGCCAAGTTACACTTGAGCAAGAAAATAGCTTATTGAAGGGAATTATAGAGAAAGGTGTTTACAAGAGCCTTGCTGGAAGTAAGCAATTTGAAGAAATTATACGCAAGCAAGGAAGACACTGGAAGAATCAAGGTGTTGGTTTTGAACGAAAGTTCAATGCCAATGGAGTTGAGTGGGAAGAAGATCAATACCCCAAGATGAAATTGTTCCTCAACAAGAGAAGTATGATCCTACTTCTTTCTAAGGAACACAAGCTCAAGATGATCTTCCACCACAAGACCACAAGCAAAAAGTCTAGGACAAGCTTCAAGAGGAGATTGATGCATTTGAGGAAGCTCCCAAGGCCTTGGTCAAGTGGGTTCCCAAGACTACATCAAGTTCTACTTCATCAAGTACGACTACAACTCCAAGGATTCCCATCAAGATGGTGTGGATCCCGAAGAATAAGAACAACTAGAGAGTTCTTGAGGGTGACTCCGCCAACATACTTCACTCATATCATTTTGGCTAGGACAAGTGCAAACAACTTCCACATCTTGCACAAGTTCAAGGAGTCACAAACCCTCTTGTTGGTAAGACAAGGGACAAGGTAAACTAATGCTCTCATGGACATCATCCTATGTGAACACCACTCTATGTCTATGGATATGCTTGTTTGTTCCTTGTGGGACTAACCCGTGTAGGTATTGAAAGTGCAACTCACTCTAATGGATTGCTCCAAATGATCTACATCAACATTGAGCATCTACATCTTCAACACCTACATGAAGTCATCATCGACAAAACCCAAGGTTAGTTCATCCCTCTTAGGGGGGATATCACATCTAGGGGGAGCTTTACTCTAATCAATTGAGCTAAAGCAACTCTAATGGTGTGAACACAACAATGCTTTATGTAAAAGTGGCAACCCCACTTGTGACGATGAGTATGACCTACGATCAAATGTTCTCATTTGACTCCTCAGTCAATATACTCATATATAGATGACCTAGTCATCACAAATTGCTTGATAGATGCTAGAGTGATTGTGCATGCTTTGTCACATATTTCATTTGCCATCTTATTGTGTGAGCATGTTGGTTGCATATTTTACTCATTCGAGGACATCCATTTGTTGCTTTGATTGTTTGGCTTTTTCTCTTTTGCCAAATGGATGGACAAGAATGCCTAAGGACCTCCTCTAGCTATCTATGCCTTTCTCGTCTCAAACTCTATTCATGCTACATCACAAAGTTTGATCAAGTCAGATTCGAACCACTTTATGTGAGGAGCACTCCGAGTCCTCGATTCGTCATAGACTTAAACTTCCAAAACCTCTTTGTGCATTTCGGTATGACCGAGTCATCCACTTTGGTCACACCGAGTTCACCAAGTACATCTAGGTTTTCAATCTCGGCACAACCGATTTGAACTTTTTGGTCACACTAAGTTGCAGTAACTGCTCGCGATTCTGCATCCTGGTGCCACCGAGTTGTTCCACTCGGTCACATCGACAGGGTCGGGATATATATACTCACGGGTTGAATTTTGGAAATTTCTCCAAAACTCTTCACCCTGTGCGTGTCCTGCTCTGCCTCCTCGGGTCTCCAGATCGTCTCCTCGCCGCCAGCGACCTCCCGCCGCTGGTCTCCGTCGCTGTCAACGGAAATCTGCCCCACCGTTTTCGCCGTAGCAAGCCCCCGCTGAACTAGGGTATGGGTTCGACCATTTGTTCTATTCTTTTACCTCTGATTCATAGCACATTGTTTTGTCATGATCCTTACCACATATGCAAACATTCTATCCACTGAAAACATCCTTTAGGTTAAATTCGATTTAAAAATTTAGGGTTAGGTCTCCGCCGAACTCATCTCGGACCGACCGAGTTGTAGAAATCGGTCTCACCGATTTGGCTTAGGCCATAGCACATGCATTTTCGGTCTGACCGAAAATTGCAAATCGGTGTGACCGAGTTCAATTCTTTGTGAAACCCTAGCAGTCTCGGTGCCACTAAACTATGACTCGGTCTGACCGAGTTCACTAGTTTAGGTTCCAAAAGATGTTTCGGTACCATCGAGTTTACAAATCGGTAGCTCTGAAATGCTTTTTGTGGAGAACTAAAACTAAGTTTTTAAGTCATCTGTTTTGCAAAATCTCTGCACTTTGTGATGCTCATCCACTCTACCTCATCTACATCTATTCACATGGTCTGCTGTCAGTAAGTTTGCAAAGATGTCTGATAAGAGTGACAGTCAGAACGGGTCTGAGGAACATGTGCAGCCGAGTGAGGGTTTAGATCCCTCAAGCACTTCTGATGATGGCAGTAGGAGCACTCCAAGTAACTTGCCAAAGGCAGCCACCATATCTAGTAAGAAGAGAACCTTAGATTCAGAGGAAGAGGGCTATGTGGCTACTGAGGAGGAAGTAAGCTCCAAGAAGAAGGTGCTGAAAAAGGAGTATGGCACATCTGCTACAGTTAAGCCAGGGATGAATAAGAAGGCTCCAGCAAGAAGGATTCCTATGTCTAAGGCCAGAGCCACCACTCAAGAGACAATGGAGTTCACTCTTGAACCCAAAGAAGGTGGATAAGGCAAGAAGAGGAAGGAGAGGGTCAAGAAGACCATTGCTAGAGTCATTGGCAAGCCCTCCATGATGAGAGATCCCTCTGAAGATGAAGAAGAAAAAGAGGATGCTCCAGCACCCAATGCTCAGAAGCTTATGGGAGATGCTATAAAGTCAGGGGCTGCAACATCAAAGCCCAAAGCTGCTCCTAAGCCCAAGAGGAACACTAGAAGTATTCCTGCTGAAGAGAAGAACAAGGCCCCAGTGCCTGAAGCTGAAGAAGAGGATGATGAGTCTCTTGTTTTGAGAAAGTTGAAACCCAAGATCCCAGACCACAATGATACTCATCCAGTGGCTAAATACATGCACATCAGAAAAGATGCTGGACTGAGATTGTGGAGACAGTCTGATCCCTATGCTGTGAGGAGAAGGACTGCAGTTGACTACAGGTTCCACACAAAAGAACAGCAAGACTTCTATGAAACTATTTTGCTTGACAAGAAGCCCATTGTGTGTGACATGAGATGGGTTGATTGGGAATTCATCAAGGAGAATGAAGATCACTTCCCAGGAGTATATGATAGTTTCAAAGCATGTGGAGTTGATGAGTTTGTTGGACAGAAGCTCACAAAATGGAATGATGAGCTGATCATGCAGTTTTACTCCACTGCTCACTTTTACCCAGATGGGAAGATCATTTGGATGTCAGAAGGTACTAGGTACCAGTCCACTATTGAAGAATGGGCCAAGCTGATAAATGCCCCAGAGGAACATGAGGATAACTTGGATGTGTATGCCAAGAAGAAGAAAGACCACAACACTATGGCAAACATGTACAAGGAGATCCCAGATAAAGCTTTGGAGACTCACAAGCTTGGATCAGTACATTTCTTGTTGTCTGGTCTGCCTACCATCAACTAGATCCTTATGCACACATTGCTACCAAAGTCAGGAGATCACAAGATGATTGGAGGACATTCTATCAACCTGCTATAGCTTTTTGATGTCCCTAAAAAGTTCAAGGTCACGAGTCTGATTGTAGAGACAATCAAGAGGACTGCCGCTGACCAGAAGAGAAGCTATGGGTATGCTCCACACATTCAGGAGCTCATTAACTCCAAGATGGGCACACGGACATATCTGTTGGATAAGGAGCATCTACCCTTATATCCTAATTTTGAAGAAAACACTATAGTGATGAATGATGAGGAACCATCATCAGTTCAAGCACAGGAGAAGAGAGCCAAAGCAAAGGCTGAGAAAGCTGCCAAGATGCCAAGTGTTGAAGAGGCATCTCAAGTTCTCCCGAAGAGCAAGCAAGATCAACTTGCATATCTGATCTAGTCTACACTGAGGATTGAGAAGGGCTTGGCCACCCTGACTCAAAACCAAGAGAGCTTGGAGAGGATCGTAGAAACTAAATTTTATGATCTTGATCTGAAGGTAACTGAGATTCAAACAACAGTTGAGCAGCTCCAGGAGGAAGCAGAAGAGAAGAGAGGGAAGGCAACTACTAATGCATTTCAGCGAGTGCCTAGAGGATAGAGGTCTTCTGCAGTGCATGTACCTGATATAAGAGCAACAACATCAGCACTAGCAGCCACAGCCTCAGTACCACCTCCAGCAGCCACTCCACCAGCTCCAACTACATCAACGGATGCCTTCATCCTTGGAGTTTCTACACCACCTCCCGAAGACCAAGCCCGAGAGACGCATAACACTATGCATATTTGAAATTTTTGGTAACTTTTTGCCAAAGGGGGAGAAATATGTATAGATCATAGGCTTCGAGAGAGTGTTTTTCTTCTCTGCCTTTTGGTAGAACCTTTTATTGTATGCCTGTGTGAGATACTTTATGTCCTTGTGTGAGATACTTGTGTGATCATGTGATTGATCATAGGCTACTTTAATGATTGCTTGGATGATACTATCTTTTATTTCTCTATATGATCATTCACTTTTCTTGGTGACGAGTGCATGCTTTTAAGTTATATCATTTTGAGCGCTCCACCAAGATGTATGTGACATGTAAGAGTAACCCATGATCATAATCGATTGTGAATTTGCATTCAAAATCAAACTTTAAATAATGCAAAAATTTAGGGGGAGCTCTTGCTTATCACATACTTCTCAAAGCAATGATGTATTTCAATCTTATAATCATCTGTTGAAGCTTTGATCTATATGTTGTCATCAATTACCAAAAAGGGGGAGATTGAAAGTGCAACTATCCCTGGGTGGTTTTGGTAATTCCTAACAACATATAGCTCATTGAGCTAATACTATTTCAAGATAAATATTTCAGGAAAGCTCAATGATTGGCATGGCATGGATTAGAAATGTGGACCCCTCAAAATGCTAAGGACAAAAGATTGGCTCAAGCTCAAGCTCAAGACTCTACATTTTACCTTTTAGTGATCCAAGATCACATTGAGTCCATAAGAAAAGCCAATACTATTAGAAGGGGATGAGGTGTTGCTTAATGAGGTTTTTGCTCAAAATGCTTAGTGATATGCTCCAAAACCCTCAACCACTTTCGCTTAATGAGGTTTTTGCTCAAAATGCTTAGTGATATGCTCCAAAACCCTCAACCACTTTCTCATATCCACATATGTACCAAACCAGAAGTCAAAGTCGGCCCCACCGAAACTTTCCATCCGGCGCCACTGAGTTTAGTTGACATAGCCACTACCACAAAACCCTAGTCACTACGGTCCCACCGATAGGGATCTCGGTCTCACCGAGATGGGATTGCAAACTCTCCATTTCCCTTCGTAACGTTTCGGTCTAACCGAAATGAGCGATCGGTCCCACTGAGTTCGCAATGCAAACTCTCTGTTTCCTCTTCGTAGCGTTTCGGTCCAACCGAAATGAGCGAATCAGTCCCACCGAGTTTGCGTGACCAACTCTCTGTTTGCTTATTACCAAAATCGGTTCCACTGAGTTTGTGTAATCTGTCTCACCGAGATTACATTATGCCCTAACGCTAATGAAATCAGTCCCACCGAGTTGACATGTCGGTCCCACCAAAAATCCTAACGTTCACATTTTGAATTGAATCGGTCTGACCGAGTTTTTTGATTCAATCCCACCGAGTTTGGTAAATTGTGTGTAATGGTTAGGTTTTGTGTGGAGGCTATATATACCCCTCCACCCACTATTCATTCGTGGAGAGAGCCATCAGAACATGTGATGGGGGGATGACCCCCGGGTATGCCCAAAACGGCAAACAACGCTTCAAAACATTGCCAGGGGAGTGCCCCCTGGCTGGCTGGAGTCTGGCTGGGTTAAGCTCGGCTGGCTGGAATCTGGCTAGTCGACCCTGGCCGGGTTGACTTTGGCCGGGTTGACCTGTCCGGGTTGACTTTGGCCGGGTTGACCATGGCCGGGTTACCCTGTCCGGGTTCCCCCTAGCCGGGTTCTCCCTGTCCGGGTTAACCCTGGCCGGGTTCTGCCTGTCCGGGTTGAGCTGTACGGGTTGAGCCCTATCCGGGTTAAGGCCCGTCCGGGTTGAGCCCATCCGGCTGGAATTTAGCAAAGTCAACTAAGACGTCCCATCCGACGCGACTCTGACAAGACGGCCATATCGCGACCACTGTTGCTGATAAAGCATATGTTGTTCCCTCGTCACGCACGACATCATCTATAGTGTACTTTGTCCCCCGGGCATTGATTTATAAAATGCCCCAAGGACAAAACTTAGCCTAGCATGCAAGCAAGCATGGCTTGGGATGTAAGCTACACACTGTAGCTTACATCCCAAGCACACACCCATGCCTACATGGCTTACTTCACAAGCTAGCCCACACTCATATATATGTCAACATCCATCCATCCTGGACATGCTCACACGCATGCATGCTCAGGCCATCACGCCACACACTTGCTCTCACTCTCATACACACATACGAGGCATATAGAGACAGTGAGCACTCTGTTACTGATCTCTAATACAGCTCAAGGAGCGCTCTGTACTGAACATATATTCCGCATATATTCAGACATGCAGGAGTAGGAGTATTATCTCTCCGAAGAACTCCGAACCTAGGTAAACCACCGCGTGTTACTTGCCCAATCCCGTCCCCTGATCTCCGAGCAGTCTTGCCCTCACCTCAAGCCACCTCGTGGCATCCGTCGCCTCACGAACCCGCCCGCGAGATAACCACGACAGTTGGCGCCCACCATGGGGCAAGCTGCCGCGGAACCACGGTCCAAGCGGGACCATCTTCTTCATCATCACCGCGGCGTCGCCGTCATCTCTCCGATGGCGCGCTCGGGGGCTCTACATCAACACGCTCCCGAGGCGATCGCGCGGGACGGCGCGTCTTCGTCAACGGCCTCGCCTCCGTCCGCCTCGCTCTCTTCTCCACGGGCACGCCTCGCCAGCTCCTTGCGAGTGTCCACAACCTCACGCCCCGCTTTCCAGGCGGCAGCGGCGCCGCTCAGCGTCGTCGCCGAGTCCGGCCAGCGCGCGCTCATCTTCCTCCTGCCGCTCCAGCTTACTCCTCATACACTTATCAGGTGTAGGTCGGACACGGCCTGTACAATGGCCATACATTCCCCATACTCATCCCAGACTATTGCTAAACTCATCTCGGATAATAGCCAGATAATAATCGGATGTTCCATATACACTACCATACTCGTACACCTCCTAGACTATGGACATACATGCCTTGTACACGCATCAGACCGTTCCTGCGCCTGGCCGTGACGGCTGAGGGAGTCCTGGATTAGGGGGTCTCCGGACAGCCGAACTATATCCTTTGGCTGGACTGTTGGACTATGAAGATACAAGATTAAAGACTTCGTCCCATGTCCGGATGGGACTTTCCTTGGCGTGGAAGGCAAGCTTGGCAATACGGATATGTATATCTCCTCCCTTGTAACCGACTCTGTGTAACCCTAGCCCCCTCCGAAGTCTATATAAACCGGATGGTTTAGTCCGTAGGACAACATACAATTATACCATAGGCTAGCTTCTAGGGTTTAGCCTCTACGATCTCGTGGCAGATCAACTCTTGTAATACTCATATCATCAAGATCAATCAAGCAGGACGTAGGGTATTACCTCCATCAAGAGGGCTCGAACCTGGGTAAACATCATGTCCCCTGCCTCCTGTTACCATCCGCCTTAGACGCACAGTTCGAGACCCCCTACCCGAGATCCACCGGTTTTAACACCGACATTGGTGCTTTCATTGAGAGTTCCACTGTGCCATCACCGTATGGCTCGATGGCCCCTTCGATCATCGGTAACGATGCGGTCCAGGGTGAGGTTTTCCTCCCCGGACAGATCTTCGTATTCGGCGGCTTTGCACTGCGGGCCAATTCGCTTGGCCATCTGGAGCAGATCGAGAGCTATGCCCCTGGCCATCAGGTCAGGTTCGGAAACCTAAACTACACTGCCAACATCCGCGGAGACTTGATCTTCGACAGATTCGAGCCCATGTCAGGTACGCCGCACGATCACGACGAGCATGATTTAGCTCTGTCGTCGGACAGTGTTTGGGAGATCACACCTACAACTACTCTGGCATTCAATCCGGAGCAAATTGCACCATCCGAGGACGGAGGGATAGACCCCGCCATGGAGGCCGCACTCTCAGCAGCGATGGAGCCGGATACTGACTTCACCCCTTACGAGAGCCGTGTTGCCGAACCATTGGATTCATCTCTGGCCACGGGCTCCGAGCCGCCTGCGTCCGTGCCTATCAAATCAGATTGGGCGCCGGTCACGGAGTTCACCTCCGCGGATATCTTTCAGCACTCACCTTTCGGTGACGTGCTAAATTCATTAAGGTCTCTCTCCTTGTCAGGAGATCCTTGGCCGAACTATGTCCGGCTAGAATGGGATGCGGATGACGAAGAAATTCGCTGCCCACCCACCACCCACTTAGTAGCCTCTGTCGATGATTTAACCGACATGCTCGATTTCGACTCCGCAAACATCGACGGCATGGATGACGATGCAGGAGAGGAACAGGAACTAGTGCCCACAGGGCACCGGACAGCCACTTCATCACATGACATACACATGGTGGATACACCCAAAGAAAACGATGATGAGGAACGGGAGGAGACAGCGGAGGATGACCCCTCCAAGAAGCAAACAAAGCGTCGGCGTAGGCGCCGCTCCAAATCCCGCCTTGGCAAAAACAACGATAACAGCGCAAGAGAAAATAACACTCCAGTCGACTCCAGAGGAAACGACGACCACATTGCCCCGGCGGTAGAGCACGATGAAGCTGTAAACGGCGAACATAGTACGGATCCGACGTCCGAACACGGCGATGCCGAGGATAAACCTCATCAAACCCCCTTCTGGGGAGGAAAACAGTCCAGACGAAGATGCACACATCATCCCGGAAACGCACTTGGAGCAAGAGAACCTCCGCAGAAGGCTTATTGCCACAGCGAGGAGTCAGAAGAAGCAGAAGCAAAGGCTTAAGGCCGAACAAAATGCGCTCAACAGCAGGTGGAACAAAGCGCTCAACAACGAAGAAAAGTATGGTGGAGGTTACCACACAAAGAGCTATCCAAAGCGCAAGCTATTACCCGAATTCGATGATGAGGCCTTAGAGCCCATACAGCCGAAAAATAAAATGGCCAACCTGTCGGATCAACCACCTTGTGACCGCGATAGAGCGGCTAACAAGGTCGCACATAAGTCAACACACGATCTACGTGAGGACTTGCACCAAAAATCCAGTATGACCAGATCCATCTATGGATCTAGGAAGCGCGCTCCGGCACAAAATCAAAACCGAATACTACAACCGTCCGAACGCCATGATACATCCAAATATAGGGGTGCTGCACACCCCCTATGTTTCACCGATGAGGTGCTGGACCATGAATTCCCAGAAGGATTCAAACCAGTGAACATAGAGGCGTACGACGGGACCACAGACCCTGGGGTCTAGATTGAGGACATATGGCTCATGGAGATGATCTCCATGCCATCAAGTACTTGCCCCTCAAGATTAAAGGACCAACTCGGCACTGGCTGAAAAGCCTCCCCGAAAACCCAATTAGAAGTTGGGAGGAGCTCGAGGACGCTTTTCGGGCTAATTTTCAAGGGACCTATGTCCGACCTCCGGATGCAGACGATTTAAGTCATATAATTCAACAGCCCGGAGAGTCAGCTCGAAAGCTTTGGAACATGTTTCTCACTAAGAAGAACCAAATCGTCGACTGTCCGGACGCCGAAGCCTTAGCAGCTTTCAAACATAGCGTCCGAGACAAATGGCTCGCCAGACACCTCGGCCAAGAAAATCCGAGAACAATGGCACCCTGACAAGCCTCATGACCCGCTTTTGCGCGGGCGAAGATAGCTGGTTAGCCCGCAGTAGCACCAGCGACCCAAGCACATCCGAAGTCAGGGATGGCAATGGAAAACCACGACGCAGTAAAAGCAAGCGTCGCAATAATGAAGACAACCCAGATAATACGGCGGTAAACGCCGGATTCAGGGGATCTTGACCAGGTCAGCGGAAAACGCCTTTCAAAGGCAGCAGAGATGGACCGTCTAGCCTAAAAAAGATTCTCGACAAACTATGTCAGATTCATGGCACCCCCGATAAACCTGCAAATCACACCCACAGAGAATGCTGGGTCTTCAAGCAGGCCGGTAAGCTAAACGCCGAACACAAGGGGAGGAGACACCAAGCGAAGAAGAGGACGAACCTCGCCAGCAAAGCACTGGAGGACAGAAAAAATTCCCACCAGAGGTTAAAACAGTAAACATGATCCATGTGACGAAGAGGAGAAGCAAACATGCACTCCGAGACATACGTGCCATAGAACCTGTCACCCCTAAGTTCAACCCCTGGTTGGCCTGCCCGATCACTTTTCATCGCAGGGATCACCCGACAAGCATCCGACATGAAGGATTAGCTGCCTTGGTGCTAGACCCAATAATAAACGGATACCATCTCACATGAGTCCTTATGGACGGCGGCAGTGGTCTAAATCTGATATATCCGGACACAGTCCGCAAAATGGGGATAGACCCGACAAAAATCAGCCGCAGTAATACTACCTTCAAGGGAGTAATACCAGGCCCAGAGGCCCGCTGCACGGGCTCTCTATTACTAGAGGTTGTATTCGGTTCTTCCGATAACTTCTGAAGCGAAAAGTTAACTTTCTACATCGCTCCATTCCGAAGTGGGTGTCAAGCACTACTCGGAAGAGCGGCTTTCACTCGTTTTAATGTAGTACCGCATTACGCTTCTCTCAAGCTTAAGATGCCCGGTCCACGTGGCACCATCACAGTTAATGGAAATATTGAGCGTTCTCTACGCGCGGAAGAATGTGTGGCGGCTTTAACAGCCAAGCACAAGACGGCCTCACCAACAAGAATAAATGACAGGTCGTCAAGACCACGGACACGGTTAGACGAGTCCGGCGCATCACTACATATACATGAGATTGGTTTGATGGTTAAACCCTCATAGACGATACCAGGGGCTTCCCGCGTGTAATCAGGGCTAGCTCGGCTCAACTTGACTTATCTTGAATTTTAATGGTTTATTGATAATAACCAATTTTCTGGCACGGCAACTTTCACCTAAGTTCTTCTCTTTTACAGATGACAATCGTGCTACACCCATCCAAGACACGGCACAACAGAGACACAGGCGCAGATGTGCAGCAGGGACCCGCTCAAAGGTTTCTTTTAAGATTAAGACCCTGTGTAAACCTTTTTTACTGTCTCTTGTTGATTCACATCCTCCGGATGCTCAATACAACCGAGAAGGATGCTGATGTTATTGGCATGTGGCCACGTCAGAATATTGCACGTACCTGGACACTCGGGGTTTATTATTAAGGGCATTGTTCATCCCGGCATATGTTATAAATACCGAATACCTTAGGGAGTGTTCGCCGTCGTGAGTTTGGCCTTATATGCATCAACTCTGAATCATGTCTTTGGTCAAATGTTTGGTTTGCCCGGCTCCCATGTTTTGGTACCTTACGTTCCGCTATACCCGCTAAAGTAGCACTGGGAGAACTACTGCAGTTGTGCCCTGGTTCATCCGGATGAGCACCTCAGTAGAGAAAGCCGAAAACTGACTGTCATGATAAAGCGCGAGACTGGTCAACCACTCGATGACTTAGCGGAATCTTCGGGATTCCTCCGCATTAACGAAGGGCCGTTTCCCGGTCATGTACGTACGCGCCCCGTATTTGGACATGCCTACACTTCCATCATACATTTTGTGAGAAAGAACCACCTACACTTGTGTTGAGGTCAAGATATTCCATTCCAACCACATAAATCTTGATCTCTAGCCTTCCCCAAGTTGCTTTCCACTCAAATCATCTTTCCACCAAATCCAATCCTATGAGAGAGAGTTGAGTGTTGGGGAGACTATCATTTGAAGTACAAGAGCAATGAGTTCATCATCAACACACCATCTATTACCTTTTGGAGAGTGGTGTCTCCTAGATTGGTTAGGTGTCACTTGGGAGCCTCCGTCAAGATTGTGGAGTTGAACCAAGGAGTTTGTACGGGCAAGGAGATCGCCTACTTCGTGAAGATATACCCTAGTGAGGCAAGTTCTTCGTGGGCGATGGTCATGGTGGGATAGACAAGGTTGCTTCTTCGTGGACCCTTTGTGGGTGGAGCCCTCCGTGGACTCGCGCAACCGTTACCCTTCGTGGGTTGAAGTCTCCATCAATGTGGATGTACGATAGCACCACCTATTGGAACCAAGCCAAAAATCTCCGTGTCTACATTGCGTTTGCTCCCTCCAAACTCCCCCCTTTACCTTCATGTGCAATGTTTTACATTCCGCTGCTATACTCTTAGACTTGCATGTGTAGGTTGTTTACTTGACTAGTGCTAAGTTGCTAAAATCTGCCAAGACTTAAAATTGGGAAAAGGCTCGATTTTTATTTGGTAAAGTAGTCTAATCACCCACTTCTTTTCTTCCTTCACCCCTCGGGGGGAAATTTGCTTTCCTCCTCTTCTTCTTCCTCCTCCTCATCGTCTTCGGTAGCGGGAGAGGAATGGGTTTCGGTGTCTTCGGACGTCACGTCCGAAGTGCCTTTGCGACGGAGACCACTTCGGGTCTCCTTGGCCTTCTTCTTGCCCCTCTTCTCCGGCGCCTGGTAAGGCACCGGAACCAGCATCTTCATTAGAAGTGGGATTGCTGGGTCTTTGGGCAGTGGAGCTAGACACTGGATCCGCTCCACCTTCTTTGTCCAGACCTGGAAAGATAGATAGGGAAGCTTAGACATCTTCCTTGAATATACAGGTGAAGGATACATCTCGAAATACAGAAAATTTACCGGACTGGCGGGATGGGCTAGGTTGTACCCACGGTCCTCGGTCGTCTTCGGCCACGTTTCATTGGCCTTAAAAAGCACCCTCCAGATGTCTTCATGAGTAGCGCCGAAGAACTGTTGAAGCGTTTGGTGCTTGGCCGGATCGAACTCCCATAAATTGCAAGTCCGCCTCTGGCAAGGAAGTATCCGGCGAAAAAGCATCGCCTAGATCACATTAACGAGCTTGATATTCTTGTCCACCATGCTCTTGATGCGCATTTGCAGCGCAACCAGCTCGTCCGGCGATGCCCAGTCTAGGCCCTTCTCTTGCCAGGAGGTAAGCCGCATTGGGGCCCCGGATTTGAATTTGGGAGCCGCGGCCCAGGTGGTGTCGCAGGGCTCTGTGACATAGAACCACTGCTTCTGCCACCCCTTGACGGTCTCCACAAAGGTACCTTTGGGCCATGGGACGTTGGACATCTTGCTCACCATGGTGCCTCCACACTCTACGTGTTGACCGCCCACCACCTTCGGCTTCACATTGAAGGTCTCCAGCCATAGGCCGAAGTGAGGTGAGATGCGGAGGAAGGCCTCACACATGACAATGAATGCCGAGATGTTGAGGAAAGAATTTGGGGCCAGATCATGGAAATCTAGCCCGTAGTAAAACATGAGTCCGCGGACGAATGGGTGGAGAGGAAATCCCAGCCCGCAGACGAAGTGGAGGATGAATACAACCCTATCATGAGGCTCCGGGGTGGGGACGATCTGCCCCTTGGCTGGAAGCCAGTGGGAGATTTCCGGGGCCAAGTACCCCGCCTCCCGGAGCTTCATAATGTCCTTCTCCGTGACGGAGGAGGCTATCCACTTGCCCTGCGCTCTGGATCCGGACATGGCTGGAGTGCTTTTTTGAGGCAGAAAAGATGGGAGCTGGAGCTCGAGAATGGATGGGCAGAGAGAAGGAAGGCGTGGGTGAAAGAGGTGAATTCTTGTCTCTTTATAAAGGCAGCGAATATCAAGCGCCTCCCCACTCGCCTTAAAACTCGCCTATTCCCCAAGGGCCGTGCAGGCGGCGCTGTTGGATTACCCACGCCTATATTGATGAGAATCCCGCAATAAGGGGACACGATCTCTGCTTCGACAAGACCTGCCAATGAAAACCGCGTCTCGAAACATGGAGCAGGAGGGTAAAAAACAGTTTGAAATAATGACCGGGCGGAGACGTGGCGTCCCACTACAAAAATGTCAGTAGATGGGACTTGTTAAATATTATACTCTTTATGGAGCCTGTTTTGTAGAGCTGTACATGTTCTCTGTGTTCGAGGACTACTTTGAAATATTCAAAGGAGGAAACCGACTTGCAATGTCGAAGGCAATCTGCGCGCCGGACACCTTGTCATTGAAGCCTAGTTTAGGGGCTACTGAGGGAGTCCTGGATTAAGGGGTCCTCGGGCGTCCGACCTGTGTGACATGGGCCGAACTGTTGGGCCATGAAGATACAAGATAGAAGATTTCCTCCCGTGTTCGGATGGGACTCTCCTTTGCGTGGAAGGCAAACTAGGCGTCCGAATGTATTATTTCCTTTCTCTGTAACCGACTTTGTATAACCCTAGGCCCCTCCGGTGTCTATATAAACCGGAGGGTCTAGTCCGTAGATAATAATCACAATCATACAAGCTAGACTTCTAGGGTTTAGCCACAACGATCTCATGGTAGATCGACTCTTGTAATCCTCATACTCATCAAGATGAATTAAGCAGGACGTAGAGTATTACCTCCATCAAGAGGGCCCGAATCTGGGTAAAACATCGTGACCCCTGTCTCCTGTTACCATCGAACTTAGACGCATAGTTCGGGACCCATTACCCGAGATCCGCCAGTTTTGACACCGACACCCCCCCTTAAAAAAACAAAAACCCCAGCTCCTGCTAGATGCTGACGCGTGGATGCCTTTTGGTCCAGGTCGGTGTTACCAACCAGAACTAAATGTCCTCCTGCCTGGGCGCCCCGTAGTGGTCACGTGGACCCCCTTCTGTCCCTGTTCGTAAGCGAATTGGGACTAAAAGTTTTGGGCTTTAGTCCCGACCCTTGACCCACGGTTCCAGAACCGGGGCTAAAGGGCCTCTGAAACTGGGACAAATGAGTTGTTTTCTACTAGTGGTGGGAGTAACATAGCTAGTAACATGACGCACCCCAATGCAAATTTCCTTATGTCGCAAGTAGTTAATGAGGAGAGAGGTGCTTAGAGTAACATTAGTGCTTTCCCAATTTCGCAAAAAACACATAGTGCTTCCCAAGAATAAATGAGTCTATGAGTTAATAAATGCAATCATCTATGTTACTACTTCTTTGTTACTTTGCACTATGGACGTAGTAACATAGGCTAGTGTCATATGCATGACACTAGTCTAAGTTACTCCCCACTATGACTAGCCTAAGATACCACCACCATGGCCAGCCTAAGAGGGGTATTTAAGGAGACACTTTCTCTGTCCCGAAATACTTGTAGGAGAAATAAGTGTATCTAAGTGTATTTTACTTCTAAAAACATATATTATTATCCATTTCCCTGACAAATATTTTCAGACGAAGGGAGTACACAAGAGGGGAGGGGTGCTTTGGGCAGCCCAATGAGGCGAGGGGGGGGGGCTAAACTTAAAAATTGCATGCAACCAGAAAAACATGGGCCCGACCCAAAAGTGAGGTGGGACAAAACTTATAAATGGCATTCCCTATTTGGCGCTTCATGCGCCCTAAGCCTGTTATAGGCCATTTTGCTAGAAGGCGCCTCAAGCGCACACCCTTCCCGCGAGCTGGGTCGGCCCACATATTTTTCTTTTGATTTTTAAATCACAAAATCAAATTTGTGGGTGACGGGATTCGAACCGCAAACCACTAGTTTAAGTAGCAAAGGCAGTAAACAAGTGGACAAGTGACCTGTTTGTGCCTAGTTTTTTTTCATCTTTAACGCGGCGACAACAACGGTTTTCTGTTATTGGTTTTTTCCGGGTTTGCTTTTGGCTGGTTTTCTTCTGTTTCTTTTTCTTGTGCTTTTCTCTTTCTCTTTTCATTTTCTATTTTCTTTTTTAAAAAAAATTGTGATTTTTTCTTAAATTCATGTACTTTTTCAGATTCACGAACTTCTTTTTGAATCTCACGAACTTTCTTCAAATTTTGTGAAATTTTCCTGTTTTTTATTTTTTAATTCGCAAACTTTTACAAAGTGATTGAACTTTTTTCATTTTTTATATTTTTTTGAATATCGATGATTTTTTTTTTCAAAATTGATGAACTTTTATCAAAATTGATGAAATTTTTCCTAGTTTGATGCGAATTTTCTAAAATCAATGAACTTTTACAGAATCGATGAACTATTTTTAAAACTCGGTAAAATTTTTTCAAATTCGTTACCTTGTTTCTGAAATTGTGAACTTTTTTTCAAACTGATGAACTTTTTTCAAAATCAATGATTTTTTTTTCAAAATTTGATGAACCTTTTTTTTCAAATGGAGGAACTTTTCTCGAAATTGATGATTTTAAAAATAAATTGATGAATATTTTTTCTTCTAATTTTCAAACTTTCTTTAGAATTTGTGGTTTCTTATATTTTTGTGAATTTATTTTCAAATAATTAATTCTGGTTATGGTGTCAGGTTGATCTTTGTTTGGTGAAGAGTTCGATTCCTAGTTCTGCCATATATATAACAATATTTTTTTACTGTTTTCTCTCTGCGAATGGGCCGACTCACTAGCTTCGCGTGCGCGCGCTGTCAGCACCAACCGACATTCCGTGCACACCCCCTCCCGCGAGCTAGGCTGGCCCATATATTTTTCTTTTGATTTGTATATGGCAAAAACAAAATTATGGGTTATGGGATTCAAACTGCAGACCTCTAGTTCATAAGAAGCAAAGGAAGTAATCAAGTGGCTAGCGACTTGTTTGTGCCTAGTTTTCTCTCATTTTTAACGCTAAACAACAACAACAATAATTTTTTGATATTGGTTTATTTTTTTCCCGGATTGCTTTTGGCTGGTTTTCTTCTCTTACTTTTCTCTTTCTCTTTAGTTTTTTTATAAATTCATGATTTTTTTAATTCGTGTACTTTTTCATATTCATGAACTTCTTTTTGAATCTAATGAACTTTCTTCAAATTTTGTGAAATTTTTCTGTTTTTAGATTTTTCTTTTTTATAATTCACAAACTTTTTCCAAAGTGGTTGAACTTTTTTCATTTCTTATGAGTTTTTTGAAAATCGATAATTTGTTTTCAAAATTGATGAACTTTTATCAAATTTGATGATCTTTTTTTACAAAATCGATGAACGTTTTTCTAGTTCGGTGAGCATTTTTATAAATCAATAAACATCTACAAATTCCATGATATATTTTTAAACTCGGTGAACTTTTTTCAAATTCGTCAACTTGTTTATAAAGTTGTGAACTTTTTTTCAAAACTGATGAACTTTTTTCCAAATCGATGGACTTTTTTCGAAATCAATGATTTTTTTTCGCATTTGTTACTTTTTTCAAAATTCGATGAACTGTTTTAAGAATTGATGATTTTTTTTCAAATGGAGGAATTTTGTCGAAATTGATGATTTTCTAAAAACTTCACAAATCTTTTTTCTTCTATTTTTCAAACTTTATTTAGAATTTGTGGTTTTCTTATATTTTTTATGAATTTATTTTCAAATAATTAATTCTGGTTATGGGGTCAGGTTGATCTTTGTTTTGTGAAGAGTTCGATTCCTAGATCTCCTACACACACACACACACACCAAAATAACGATATTTTTTACTGTTTTTTTCTACGAATGGGCCGACTCGCTAGCTTCCCATGCGAGCGTTGTTAGCGCCTGGCGCTTCACGCGCCTGTTATAGGCCATTTTGTTAGCGCGCGCCTGAAGCACACCCCCCCTCCCGCGAGCTGGGTAGGCCCATATATTTTTTTTCTTCTGATTTCTAAATCGCAAAAGTGAAATTGTGGGTGATGGGATTCGAAACGTAAACATCCAGTTTCAGTAGCAAAGGCAGTAACCAAGTGAAGATCGTACTACAGTCTCATGACAATAAATGTATATTGAAGTTCTGCTCATTAAGATATTAGGCCAGAGGAAAGTTGATGTCACAGCCTGATTTTTGACCCTTTCTTTTTCTTTTGTTTATCTGAGATGTTTGCTTGGGTTTTCTTTTTTCCGTGACTATGTGGTCTGGAAACTAAAGAAGATGCCCTCTTCTTTCTTTCCAGAGTGGCTTGTCATCCTTAAACCCTTCTCAAGACCTTGCCATTCCCATCTTGGACCAAACCCCAATTTTTTTTCCTTGGGAATATTCCTTTCCTATTAAAGGAATAAACCTAATATGCCCTAGGTTGTGAAACAACCTATATTTCCATCACTCCTAAAATTCCCAAATAATTCTCATAATTTTTTTGGGTCATATCTTTCTCAAATATGGCAGAATTTTTCATTTGCCATGTTCCTCATGCTCAATTATATATTTTCCTATTCTATCCTGAATGGCAAATTGTGAAGCAAGTGCCATTTACCTTTGCCCAATTGACCTCAAACTTATTGGACACATTTTCATGTCCATATAATTGCCTCATGCCAAAATTCAACTTAATTTGCCTAGTGAATATTCCTGAGCAATTTTTCAAAGTCCCTGCCTCAGGGAATTCTTATGAAGGAAGTACTAGCTAGGTTAATCCTATTGAGTTGAAATTTTGCATGTCCCTTCATATGACCAAATCATCACCCTCCTCAAGATTTGAGCTCATTCAAGGCATCCTTGTGAGCTGAGCATCAATTCTTTGTTTCTGTCCAAATTTTCATTTAGTGAAGCAAGTACATTTTATATTGCTCCATTATTTCTGAAAATTTTCCAGGGCCTTCTACTACCTATATAACCTATCTCTACAAAATTTGGGCATAGTTCATCTAGCCATCTTTCCTCAGGATTTTTCCTAAGTTTTTGTCCAGAGAAGTGCTGTATGAAGGAAGTACCATTTTGGCTTGGCCAAATGGCATGAAATTTTTATGGCACTCTCATATGATCAAATAATCCTGTAATGCCCATTTTCAGCTCAATTCATCACTCTATGTGAGTGCTTCTTCTTGTTCTTGTTTCTAGAACGATTTTTGTGGTTGTTAAGCAACTATATTAAATACTGGTTCAAATCATCTCATAATAGACAGGATTATATTCCTTCCTAACCTAAACACCCCAGACAACTCACTTGGCCCTTAGCCTTTATCTGTTGATCACAGTGGTATGATCAAGTTTGCAATAACAAACTTCAGAGCTCACTTACCATTTAACCACAGAGTCTTTAACCGAGCTACCACCGCAGTTGAAACCTCCCCTGGATGGACTCCACCGGAGACATCATCTTCCAGCCCTTGGCATCTTCTCCTCGCCAGTTCACGCGGTGATTATGGCCCTGGCTTGCATTAAACGCATTCTGGCACGACCTCGGCGCTATGCTCGTCCATGCTCGTCCATGCTCTTCTCGTCTCGACTCACAACCATGTCCAGTAGCCTCCTCGTGATCGACTGCATCGCCTTGAGCCCTTGCCCCCTCCGTCCGCTTCTCCGTCGGTGCCCGTCGCCGCGCGCCCACGGACGCGCTGTAGCCGACCGTCGTCTTCATCCTCTGTCCGCTTCCTCCCCGAGTTCCCTTGGCCTCCTCTGCTCCGTGAGCTCTGCGGCTCGTTGCTCCTCCCCTCGCCGCGTTCCCGTGCCGTCCCGTGCTCGCTGAGCCTCGCCAGAGCTTTGGCCGAGCTCGAGCGGCGGCAACCAGCTTAGCACCTCGCTCCGCGGCCATTTAAGTCCCTCCCCTCGGCCTCTTCTATCTCGTGAGGTTCGTCCACTCCCCTTCGTCGCGTTCCTCGCCCTCCCCGTGATGCATCCGGCCATCACCGGAGCCGGCCATCGTGTCCTTGGCGGCACCCGAGTCGTGCTCCCTCGCCCCACCTATTTTGAGGCACTCCTGAGCGCTCTTTCTGCACCACCAGCCTCCCCTCGCTCCCCTACGCCTCCCCAGCCTCTCAGAACTTCGCCGGAGTGCCTCCCCAAGCTCCTCTGCCACCACGGTCACCGGCGAGCCTTGCTTTGATTCCGGCGAACCCGTGCTTCAGCCTCCTCCTCTCCACTTCCAGAGCATCCACTGGAGTCCGGCGAACCTCCTGCAGCCTCGTCCACTCCTCTCCCCCATTGTAGCACTAGTTCCACCGGAGCCCGAAACTCTCCTCTGCCACAGCCAACGCCCCGCTCCACCCTTCGCTGCTCGGCGGCGTAGAGCCCCACCATCCGATGCGGCGCGGTCTCCAGATCATTTTGTTAGGTGGCACACCGCGGTAGATGGCCGGATGCGCCCGCTGCCAGCGTCGAGGCGGCTGGCCACGCCTCTGCTGCGTCCATCGTCGGGAGGAAGAAGGAGACCAGCGGGAGGAGAGAGAGAGAGCACCGCGGGCCCACCTGTCGGTCTCTCAACGTTGACCAGCCCCGGCCCCGCCTCTGCCACGTGGATAAGTGGAAACGTACTTTCCAAAAGTACGTTTTCGTCTTCAAAAAGCGTATTGCTCTTCTGCTCCAGCCGTAAGCGCGCTTTCCTAGTTTGAAAACGTATTCTCTCCTTAGGCATTTTCTGTTTTCTCATTCAGGGGCCTGTTTGTAGAAATATTTTTATAGCTTGGTCCCTGGACTTCGTTGGGCTATAACTTTTTGCTTGCAACTCCGTTTGAGGTGAATCCAAAGCCCACGTCTTCATTTTGTCGAGCCTGTTCTGCTAGTATACTTTTCACTATGGTTTGATATAATGGAAATGATCACTTTGCCCTTGCCCGTAAACAACCCCCTCCGAGAGAGAATTATTTTCGGCGATTCTTTCTGCGGCTTCACCGCACTTCTCCCCAGAACTTTATTCATCCCCAGGCAAGCCACAACCACCATTTGCATGATAGCCATGCATTAGCATTGGTTTTCAACCTGAATCTTAAATAACTGTCTGTTTGTTTTGCTACTGCTATCGCTGTTTCGGTTATGCTTATGGATCTGTGTTTACTTTCATGCTATGCTCATATGCACTTAGTTATCATGTTCTTCTTGTTAGTATTACTTTCATATTGGTCATGCCTGATAGTAGTGCATGATGGGTTGGTCATGTTCTTCGGTGCATGACTGTCGTCGGTTACCGAGTACCGGTGATATGCATTCTTCCTTGTGGTTAGTGGGTTAAGTGCTTACTCGGTTGTGTTATTAATGTGTTCTTGCATGGTACTTATTGTTGATGCTAATGGTTATGTTATACAATGACTAGTGTTGTACTTGTGATATTCATGCTCGTCATTATGCCATCCTCAGTTGGATATGATTCATTGTTGATATGCTTGATAGTTATGTTGTACCCTCATGCGTATGTTGATATCATACTCATGCATTGTAATGGCATCATATTATTTTATCATGGCTCAACATATTTGTATTCAAGTTTAACCTGATTAAATTGAACTTGCACAATTGTTGGCTGAGTCATGGTGCCACCATATCGAGTTGACCAGTGCAACCACGCTTGCCTTTATGGGAAGGTCCTAACTGGGTCCATTGTTGTGCCTCTCGCTGGCGCCTCCAACGATGGAAGGTTAAGCACGGGTGCTACCTTGGCCAGACAGGACGACATAAGCCTTGTGAGCCCTTAGTTGGATGATAATCTCTTTTGTCCCCTTTTGGGACCGTTTTTGTTTTACCACGACGGTGGCCGTTTTGCCATGACGGTGCCGTGATGGGTAGGCACGGGGCCACCGAGGACTGAACCCCAAGGGGGTGTTGGTCAGAGTGGCCGGGAGAGTGTCATGACAGTAGATCAGTTTTGTCGGAACGCCGTTGGTCCACCCGAATGGGAGTGTGAGACCATGGGTTCTGTGGTGTGGGTAAAGTCCGCTACCTCTACAGAGTGTGTATTAAATCTATCGATAGCCGTGCCCGCGAATAAGGGTTCATTTCGTAGTTGGTCACACTATGGGTCAACAGTAATAATAATAACTTGCTTAATAACAACCCTTGTTCGATGATGAGAAAGAGATTGGTTGTCATCGTGGGATGATCATCGTGGTATCGAGGATACCGAGTTGATTTATATTTGTGGTTGTGATCGTGAGATGATCACAGTGGTATCGAGGATATCGAGTTGATGGATATTTGTGGTTGTGATCGTGAGATGATCACTGTGGTATCGAGGATACCGAGTCGATGGATATTTGTGGGGTTATGCGAGTGTCAAGGGTGAAGATCAAGCTCCTTGTGGTCATGTAATGAACACTATGGTATTGTTAATACCAAACTTGATTGGATCCTGAGATGATCGTGTGATGTCCGTGTTGGTTACGAGGTAACCCGAATAGAGTAAGTTGGTGCATGATAATGTCATCATGTTGCATGATAGTGTCATCATGTTTATATGTTCATGCCATGCTCGTATCGTTCTAGTTGTATCATGTTGTTCATGCCATGTTGTTCTGATAGTATCATGTTAATCCTTGTTAATCTGTAACTATCATGCTGTTGTCTGTTTTGATTGCTTTGGTTGCTGTGAGCTTGCAAGTACATTCAATGTACTGATCTGGCGTGTCATGCCAGCTTGTAGGTCATGCCGGATTTGATTGCTTGTTTGCCGTGGATTCCTTGTTTGCGAGCTAGGATAAGCGTTCCAGCCAGAGTCCTTGCGGAGTGGAGTTCATCACTGTCGTCGTTGTTCCGCTGCTAGTGTTATTCCGCTGCTTTGTGTTGTTCTGCTGCTTGCATAGAGCAACCATGGCAGGTGTAGTGTCACTGTGCCGATGTAATCCCTTGTATCCATATAGACTGTAATAAATAGCTGATTTGTTCTATGCTAAGAAGTGACATATTCCAGAAGACTTCTCGATCTCTAGGCTGGAATACGGGGCGTTCCGGTTTCTCTGAGCCGGGGTGCCACAGTTGAGAAATGGATAAATCCTTTTCTTGTTCTGTATTGGTTGCCATACTGTACATCAAGTGATTTCATAAATAGGCGGCAAAAAAGTGATTTCATAAATAAGTTTTTACAAAAAAAATTAGTGAGATGCTCTGCTCTAACGCTTAGTCAAATGTAGAACGTGTTAAAATCTTAGATCAGACTGATTGAATTGTTTGAACTGAACCTTTGGAATTATGCATGCAAGTACATGTGAACTCAAGTTTTTTCTTATATATGCATATATGTGTAGTTAATTCAGTAAATTTTGGTTTTGGTATTAAATTTGTCTATACATCTAAGAATATTGCACATTACAATTATGGACAACATACCAATTTTGTACATCTACTCTTTGTTACAGAAATCATTTTGATAAGCTACTATTTTATGGTAATACACATGTTTTGGTCATCTGGGGCTGAAAAGACACCTCTGATCTTGAAACACTAATGATACCAATGTTGGAAAAGTGGTATTCTTAATTTTAAGATCTTTTAAATATAATCTTGTGGATCTAGCTAACCGAATAGAGGACTACTGAGCAGGCCATGTGTGTTACTCTGCTGGTATGTTCCGAGGTCATGTGGTGCAGGCCGGTTTTGAAGAAAAAATGAGTGCTAGTTTTTTACAAGGCAAGTTCACAATGGAGATCCCTTAGTGCGATAAACCATTTATTCAGGTAATTTGCACATAAGCTGTAACCTCTTAGCTCAGCAAGCATCTTTCTGATGGGCATGCTTATTGCATCTTGATTAATCACTCATGATGCTCCTGAATCCAACAGGATAATCATCTCCTTGAGCACCTCGTCCTTTTCGCTAATCAAAACCCGAAGTCATCGGAACAATGTTTCAGATAGCTTGTACATGAGTGCAGAGTGACATAGCACTATCAGCCTAGCCTCCTAGCCCACGCCGCCGGCCACTCCGGCCGCGGTGGCCACCAATTCACCTCCACCACTCCTCCATCCTATCCTCCGTCCAGATCCACCGTTCCCTTTTCTTCGGCTGCCATTCCTCTATCGGCTTCTTCCATGGCGCCGGCGGATCTAAATTTTGATAAGGGTCAAGATTTTGCTGCAGAGGTTTGGCAAAAATGGGGAGTTCCAATCAACTTTGAGGAAGGTAAGGAGATGCATGAGTTCCTATTTGTTGCAGAATTTACTAGATCACAAATTAGACTCACTGAGGAGTCTATGAGTACCATCCTTTTATCATGTTTTGGAGGCCGAGCATCTCTTTTCAAAGTTCAACGACTGCAAAATTGGTCTTTCAAGTTCTCGGCATCATCTAAGGAAGTGGGATTCTCTATTATCAAACAAGGTAACATTGCTTTGCCACAGCTCAACATCAACTTTCTCCTGGGGTAGTGGAGGTCCGAATTCTTATTGGGAGGTTGACCAATATCTACAAGAAAAAGAGGATGAATGGACCCATGTGTTCAATAGAAATCCTCATAAATCTTACATCTATGCTCTTAGATCCCCTGCTGCATATGTCAATCATGCTTCACCTGTGAGCAGATCCACCCCGGATCATGCACTACGTTCATGCAGAGCAACACCAGGGGGTTTTCCGCCTCATCATGGCCATTACTCTCCCAATCAAGCAATTACTGCTATAGGGGCGGGATCTCAGCAAGTTCAAAATAAGGACCATGGCCCATTCTGTGTGTGCTGTTTGCTCCCGGGTATCTTAGGCCCAGCTACACCAATAGAATCAAATGCAGAACCTATAAACATTGGGGCCACATCGCTAGGGACTGCTACTCGGCCCAGCCCATGCACTCTGGTGAGCCCAACCCTAGCCCTCCCCCGACACTCAGTATTTCGAGGCAGTCTGCCACTGTTCACGCGACGGAGACGGCATGTGCTGTCATTCAGCCGACTAGTCAATCTGTTGCCCCAATTAACTCGATTCCACTTGCCTGAGTTGGTCTTCGCCATTACTCAGATGCTCCAAATTCTGTATCACAGCGCCTCCTCTCGGCCACCATTCAGTCTCCTCCAGAGCAAAGTAGGGTGAAAAATCAGCACCTCCTCTCGTCACCGGCGGCAATGGCCAACTTCCCCTTCGACCTAACTCCTTTTCTGCTGCCAAACCACCACAACATTGTAGTTGAGGGACGTCCTGCTAGGGTTCGTGTGATCACATCGACTCCCCCACCAACTCATGAAGATTGGGTGATTGTCTCCATCGTCCCAATGCCAAATCTTCCGGTGAAGTTCAACACTGTCAGAGAGGTACTTATTGATTTCTTTGCAGATAGGCATCTTGGGTTTTCTGAACTAGCCCCATGCCCTTTGGTCAAACATATGTGAAGATGAATAGTGTCTTTGATCATGATGATCTAGTTACAAACAGTCCCCACCTCTACACGGATGTGCATGTGATCTTTGAGAAACATGATAGAAGTCTCAACTTGAGAAGACTGGATCTTAATAGGGAAGTTTGGATTTTGCTTTGTGGCTATCCTTTCGATAGGAGGAATATTCAGGAAATTAACAATGCGTTGTTGGGGAACGTAGTAATTCAAAAAAATTCCTATGATCACGCAAGATCTAACTAGGAGGTGCATAGCAACGAGAGGGGAGAGTGTGTCCATGTACCCTCGTAGACCGAAAGCGGAAGCGTTTAGTAACGCGGTTGATGTAGTTGAACGTCTTCACAATTCAACCGATCCAAGTACCAAACAAAAGGCATCTCCGTGTTCAGCACACATTCAACACGATGACGTCCCTCGAGCTCTCGATCCATTTGAGGACAAGGGAGAGTTCCGTCAGCATGACGGCATGGCGACGGTGATGATGAAGTTATCGGCACAGGGCTTCGCCTAAGCACTACGACGATATGACCGAGGTGTTAAACTGTGGAGGGCGGCAACGCACATGGCTAAGAGATTGTCTATTGTGCTGTTGGGGTGCCCTGATACGTCCATTTTGCATCATGCTTTTATATCGATATTTATTGCATTATGGGTTGTTATCACACGTTATGTCACAATACTTATGCCTATTCTCTCTTATTTTACAAGGTTTACATGAAGAGGGGGAATGCCGGCAGCTGGAATTCTAGGCTGGAAAAGGACCAAATATTAGAGACCTATTCTGCACATCTCCAAAAGTCCTGAAACTTCACGGGAGCACGTTTCAGAATATATAAAAAATATTGGGCGAAAGAAGTACCAGAGGGGGGCCACCCACCATCCACGAGGGTGGGGGCGCGCCCCCTGCCTCGTGGGCCCCCTGGTGGCCCTCCGATGACCATCTTCTGCTATAGGAAGTCTTTTACCCTGGAAAAAATCATAAGCAAGCTTTCGGGACGAAACTCCGTCGCCACGAGTCGGAACCTTGGCGGAACCAATCTAGGGCTCCGGCGGAGCTGTTCTGCCGGGGAAACTTCCCTCCGGGATGGGGAAATCATCATCATCGTCATCACCAACGATCCTCTCATCGGGAGGGGGTCAATCTCCATCAACATCTTCACCAGCACCATCTCATCTCAAACCCTAGTTCATCTCTTGTATCCAAACCTCAGATTGGTACCTGTGGGTTGCTAGTAGTGTTGATTACTCCTTGTAGTTGATGCTAGTTGGTTTACTTGGTGGAAGATCATATGTTCAGATCCATTATGCATATTAATACCCCTCTGATTATGAACATGAATATGCTTTGTGAGTAGTTACGTTTGTTCCTGAGGACATGGAAAAAGTCTTGCTATAAGTAGTCATGTGAATTTGGTATTCGTTCGATATTTTGATGAGATGTATGTTGTCATCCTTCTAGTGGTGTCATGTGAACGTCGACTACATGACACTTCACCATTGTTTGGGCCTAGAGGGAGGCATTGGGAAGTAATAAGTAGATTATGGGTTGCTAGAGTGACAGAAGCTTAAACCCTAGTTTATGCGTTGCTTCGTAAGGGGCTGATTTGGATCCATATGTTTCATGCTATGGTTACGTTTACCTTAATACTTCTGTTGTAGTTGGGGTTGCTTGCAATGGGGGTTAATCATAAGTGGGATTCTTGTCCAAGTAAGGACAATACCCAAGCACCGGTCCACCCACATATCAAATTATCAAAGTACCGAACGCGAATCATATGAACGTGATGAAAACTAGATTGACGATAATTCCCATGTGTCCTCGGGAGCGCTTTCCTTCATATAAGAGTTTGTCCAGGCTTGTCCTTTGCTACAAAAAGGATTGGGCCATCTTGCTACACCTTATTTACTTTTATTACTTGCTACTCGTTACAAATTACCTTATCACAAAACTATCTGTTACCGATAATTTCAGTGCTTGCAGAGAATACCTTACTGAAAACTGCTTATCACTTTCTTCTGCTCCTCGTTGGGTTAGACACTCTTACTTATCGAAAAGGCTACGATAGATCCCCTACACTTGTGGGTCATCAAGATTCTTTTCTGGCGCCGTTGTCGGGGAGTGAAGCGCCTTTGGTAGGTGGAATTTGGTAAGGAAAAATTTATATAGTGTGCTGAAATTTACTGTCACTTGTTACTATGGAATATAATCCTTTGAGGGGCTTGTTCGGGGTATCTTCACCCCGACCAGTAGAGCAAAGAGTTTCTCCTAAACCTACTGAAAATGTTTACTTTGAAATTCCTTCGGGTATGATAGAGAAACTGCTAGCTAATCCTTTCATAGGTGATGGAACATTGCGTCCCGATTTACACCTAATCTATGTGGATGAAGTTTGTGGATTATTTAAGCTTGCAGGTATGCCCGATGATGTTATCAAGAAGAAGGTCTTCCCTTTATCCTTGAAGGGAGAGGCATTGACATGGTATGTGATAATCCACAAGTATAGGGGATCAATTGTAGCCTCTTTCGATAAGTAAGAGAGTCAAACCCAACGATGAGCTAAAGGTAGAACAAATATTCCCTCAAGTTCTATCGACCACCGATACAACTCTACGCACACTTGACGTTCGCTTTACCGGAAACAAGTATGAAACTAGAAGTACTTTGTAGGTGTTGTTGGATAGGTATGCAAGATAATAAAGAGCAAGTAAATATAAAGTAGGGGCTGTTTAGATGAAGACATAACTAAATTAGTTTTAGTAAAGAGCTTTTGTCAACAAGAAGGTTATTTGTCCCTAGGCAATCGATAACTAGACTGGTAATCATTATTGCAATTTTATTTGAGGGAGAGGCATAAGCTAACATACTTTCTCTACTTGGATCATATGCACTTATGATTGGAACTCTAGCAAGCATCCGCAGCTACTAAAGATTCATTAAGGTAAAACCCAACCATAGCATTAAAGCATCAAGTCCCCTTTATCCCATACGCAAACAACCTACTTACTCGGGTCTGTGCTTCTGTCACTCACGCCACCCACCATAAGCAAATCATAAACATATTGCAAACCCTACAGCGGGAATCCCTCACGCTTGCACGACACGGAGAGCACCATAGGACATCACCAATAATAAAACATACAACTCAAACCAATCACGATCATCAAATAGCCATTAGGACAAAACAGATCTACTCAAACATCATAGGATAGCCATACATCATTGGGAAATAATATATAGCGTTGAGCACCATGTTTAAGTAGAGATTACACCGGGTAAGAGAGAGGTTACACCGTTGCATAGAGAGGGGAAGAGTTGGTGATGATGGCGGTGAAGTTGTTGGTGAAGATCGCGGTGATGATGATGGCCTCTGGTGGCACTCCGGTGCCACCAGAAGCGAGGGGGAGAGAGCCCCCTCCTTCTTCTTCTTCCTTGACCTCCTACCTAGATGGGAGAAGGGTTTTCCCTCTGGTCCATGGCCTCCATGGCATGGGAGGGGCGAGAGCCCCTCCGAGATTGGATCTATCTCTCTGTTTCTCTCTGGTTCTGCGTTCTCAGATTCTTCCCTGTCATCGTTTCTTATATTCCCGGAGATCCTTAACTCCGATTGGGCTAAAATTTTGACACGATATCTATCCGGAAATTAGCTTTCTTACGGCGAAAGAAGGGCACCAACTGCCTTACGGGGTGGCCACGAGGGTCAGGGGCGCGCCTGACACCCTGGGGCACACCCCCTACCTCGTGGGCCCCTCGAGCATCGTCTCGCGTGGATTCTTCTTCCCAAAAATCATATATATTCCAAAAAAAACAATCTCCATCAGTTTTTATTCTGTTTGGACTCCGTTTGATATGGATATTCTGCGAAACAAAAAACATGCAACAAACAGGAACTGGCACTGGGCACTGGATCAATATGTTAGTCCCAAAAATAGTATAAAAAGTTGCCAAAAGTATATGAAAGTTGAATAATATTGGCATGGAACAATCAAAAATTATAGATACGACGGAGACGTATCAGCATCCCCAAGCTTAATTCCTGCTCGTCCTTGAGTAGGTAAATGATAAAAAGATAATTTTTGATGTGGAATGCTACCTAGCATAATCATGATCATATGTCTAATCATGGCATGAATATTAAGATACGAGTGATTCAAAGCAACGGTCTATCATTTGACATAAAAACAATAATATTTCAAGCCCACTAATAAAGCAATCATGTCTTTTCAAAATAACAAGGCCAAAGAAAGTTATCCCTACAAAATCATATAGTCTGGCTATGCTCCATCTTCCCCACACAAAATATTCACATCATGCACAACCCCGATGACAAGCCAAGCAATTGTTTCATACTTTTGACGTTCTCAAACCTTTTCAACTTTCACGCAATACATGAGCGTGAGCCATGGACATAGCACTATAGGTGGAATAGAATATGATGGTGGAGAAGACAAAAAGGAGAAGATAGTCTCACATCAACTCGGCGTATCAACGGGCTATGGAGATGCCCATCAATAGATATCAATGTGAGTGAGTAGGGATTGCCATGCAACGGATGCACTAGAGCTATAAGTGTATGAAAGCTCTAACTGAAACTAAGTGGGTGTGCATCCAACTTGCTTGCTCATGAAGACCTCGGGCATTTGAGGAAGCCCATCATTGGAATATACAAGCCAAGTTCTATAATGAAAATTCCCACTAGTATATGAAAGTGATAACTCAAGAGACTCTCTATATGAAGAACATGGTGCTACTTTGAAGCACAAGTGTGGAAAAAGGATAGTAGCATTGCCCCTTCTCTCTTTTTCTATCATTTTTTTGTTTTCTTTTTTTTCTCTTTTTTGGGCCTTCTCTTTTTTTTGGCCTTTCTCTCTCTTTTATTTATTTTTTTTTATTTTTTCGTCCGGAGTCTCATCCCAACTTGTGGGGGAATCATAGTCTCCATCATCCTTTCCTCATTGGGGCAATGCTCAAATAATGTTGATCATCACACTTTTATTTACTTACAACTCGATATTACAACTCAATGTCTAGAACAAAGTATGACTCTATATGGATGCCTCCGGCGGTGTACCGGGATGTGCAATGATCTAGCATAGCAATGACATCAAAAAACGGACAAGCCATGAAAACATCATGCTAGCTATCTTACGATCATGCAAAGCAATATGACAATGAATGCTCAAGTCATGAATATGATGATGATGGAAGTTGCATGGCAATATATCTCGGAATGGCTATGGAAATGCCATGATAGGTAGGTATGGTGGCTGTTTTGAGGAAGGTATATGGTGGGTTTATGGTACGGGTGAAAGTTGCGCGGTACTAGAGAGACTAGCAACGGTGGAAGGGTGAGAGTGCGTATAATCCATGGAGTCAACATTAGTCATAAAGAACTCACATACTTATTGCAAAAATATATTAGTCATCGAAAAAAAGTACTACGCGCATGCTCCTAGGGGGATAGATTGGTAGGAAAAGACCATCGCTCGTCCCCGACTGCCACTCATAAGGAAGACAATCAATAAACACCTCATGCTCCGACTTCGTTACATAACGGTTCACCATACGTGCATGCTACGGGAATCGCAAACCTCAACACAAGTATTTCTACAATCCACAACTACCCACTAGCATGACTCTAATATCACCATCTTTATATCGCAAAACTATTGCAAGGAATCAAACATATCATATTCGGCGATCTACAAGTTTATGTAGGATTTTATGACTAACCATGTGAATGACCAATTCCTGTCATCTCTCTAAATAGATATAAGTGAAGCAAGAGAGTTTAATTCTTTCTACAAAAGATATGCCCACGCTCTAAAAAATATAAGTGAAGCAAAAGAGCATTCTACAAATGGCGGTTTTCTATGTAAAGAGAAACAGGCAATCCAAACTTCAAATGATATAAGTGAAGCACATGAAGCATTCTATAAAGCCATACTCAAAAGATATAAGTGAAGTGCAATGAGCATTCTATAAATCAACCAAGGACTATCTCATACTAGTATGGTGCATAAAAAGAAAAATAAAAACCTAAATGCAAAAGACGCTCCAAGACTTGCACATATCGCATGAACGAAACGAATTCGAAAACATACCGATACTTGTTGAAGAAAGAGGGGATGCCTTCCCAGCATCCCCAAGCTTAGACGCTTGAGTCTCCTTGAATATTTACTTGGGGTGCCTCGGGCATCCCCAAGCTTGAGCTCTTGCCTCTCTTCCTTCTTCTCACATTGAAACCTTCTCAATCATCGAACACTTCATCCACACAAAACTTCAACAGAAAACTCGGTAAGATACGTTAGTATAATAAAGCAAATCACTACTCTAAGTACTCTGGAAAATCAATTCATATTTTGTTTTTGCATCGTGTCTACTTTAATATAATTTTTTCATGCCTTAATCCACTAATATAAATTGATAGTTTCATCAAAACAAGCAAACTATGCATCAAAAACAGAATCTGTCTAAAACAGAACAGTCTGAAGCAATCTGAACATTCACCATACTTATTATACTTGAAAAATTCTACCAAAACTAGGAAAAATAAACAATTTGTATAGGAACACAGTGCAAAAAGAATCAGAACCATTTGACGTTCCAGTAAAACATTAAAATTCATGCACTACCGCCAAAGTTTCTGTCCTGCACCGCACAAACCAACAAGCATTGTAACCATCCTAAAGGCAAACCTTGGCACATTATTTTTATAATACAATGGAATTGTACAAGGGTATAATTATTTTTGTTGAAAAGTTTCTGTAATCAAGATTCACAAAGTTTCAGTGAGCATGAACAAAGTTCAGGGAGCTCTCCCACTTCAACAATGCTTGTCTTTCTCACTTTCACTTTCCTTTTTGAAAAAGTATTGGGTTCCCCTCTTTATTTTTGTTGTTTTTAAACTATATGCAAGCACTCAACAGAAATAAATGACTCTCTAAAACTTCCGGGTTGTCTCCTTGGCAACGCTTTCTTTAAAGCCATTAAGCTAGGCATATAGTGCTCAAGTAATGGATCCACCCGGATCCCAAGGTATATCAAAGCCAATTTTAATTAGCAATGATTTGTAATTTAGTAGTGAGCACAAAGTAACATATATCAAGCAATGATGAAGTCTAACTCTCTTCCTATGCATCGGCATGTCATAAAAGAACAATTCATGCACACATAGTAAAGGCCAATGCATAGTATAAACAGTTTCTTGCAATTTTATCGTATTGGAAACATAGAGAGGTGGAGATATAGTTCCTCTCTCATAATAATTTCAAGTAGGAGAAGCAAGCACATGCATATTATATTCATCAAAATCATCATGTGCAACGGTAAAAGGAAACCCATCAATGTAATCCTTAATAAGTGCAAACTTCTCCGATATAGTGTAGTTTGGAGAATTCAAAAAGATAATAGGACTATCATGCGTGGGTGCAATAGCAACAATTTCATGTTTAACATAAGGAACTATAGCAAGTTCATCTCCATAAGCATAATTCATATTGGCATCTTGGCCACAAGCATAGCAAGCATCATCAAAAAGGGATATTTCAAGAGAATTAATGGGATCATAACAATCATCATAGCAATCATCCTCCGGTAAGCACGAAGGGAAATTAAACAATATATGAGTTGAAGAGTTACTCTCATTAGAAGGTGGGAACGTGTAGCTAATCCGCTCTTCCTCCTTTTGTTCTTCGCTCTCCTCCTTATCTTTTTCATCCAATGAGATGACAGTTTCATCAACTTCTTCTTCCATAGATTCCTGCAAAATATTGGTCTCTTCTTGGATTGTCGCGACCCGATCCGAATGGATCAAACGCTCTGTGCTCAGGTGTCATCCCTGGATCAGTAATGCTGACACCACACAGTACATCGAAGGATTTATAGCAGAGTGGCAATCACACACTTATTACATCGTTGTCTCAAAGAGAACTTATTACAATAAACATGGCTTAAGGCCATCTAGTGTCGATAACAGCGGAAGACTTGGAAGATAAATGGGTCCATCAACTCCAACGGCATCACTGAGTATAGAACCACGACCTAAAAACACCTCAATCGTCGTCTGAAAAGTCTGCAACATGAAAGTTGCAGCCCGAAAACGGGTCAGCACATGGAATATGCTGGCAAAGTAACACATAGAGAGTAATGGAATGAAACAGCTATACTGTATGCATATATGGCTGGTGGAAAGCTCTATGGTTATAGTTTTGCGTAAAGCCGGTTTTTCCCTACTGCAAAGGAATAAATTTATTTAACTATCATGGTGGTTGTGTAACATCGAGAATGGTTGACAGCATTCTCAATCCCAATTAAAAAGAATTAAAACCCAACAACATTAATTAGACGTAACATGTTGAGATTCACATGATATTCAAGTACTAGATACTCAAGTTGTCCATAACCGGGGACACGGCTAATCATGATTAGTTTGTACACTCTGCAGAGGTTTGCGCACTTTTCCCCACAAGACTCGATCGCCTCAGTTGGATTTCTCGCACTACATGGTGTTTGAGAAATGGATGACCGAGACACAGTCTTTCAGAAGCGCTAGCACCTTACGATTGGGTAGACCGGTACACCTACATCCCCTACATCTGCTAGTCCACCACTGTAAGAGTTCGCACAACTTAGTCAACTATGCCATAGCCCATAATGGCTTGTGGCTGCACACGGAAGTTTCTAGCATGAAAGATCTTATGATCCCTTTGAGCCTGGGTGGCGGTCCAAAAAAAACCAGGCAAGTCCTGATAGACATCAGGTGCCTCAATCCACCCAGATGTGTGTTTAAGTTGCCACCTTAGATAAACCATTAAAATTATCAACTCACATCTGTCATGGATATCACTCACCCAATCCACGTCTACTAGCATAGCATGGCATAAAAGCAAACGTAGAAGTAACTCCCAAAGGTTTCATAATAATACAAGTAATAGGTACTACCTCATCTACTTCCCATCCCACAATTTAATTAGATCCTAGTCATGCAATGCGAGAGGATTGATCTAATGCAATAAAACACGGGTTGTAGAAAGGTATGATCAAAGTGTTACTTGCCTTGCTGATGATCCGCGAGTCCTAGGGTTTCGAAGTAACAGGCGGCGCAATCCGGGTAATCTATCACAGACAAACAACAAGCACACAATAAGTACTCATCTAATGCACAGGTAAAACTCGAACAAGAGAACGAACCAGAAGGTTCAACTTAAGAACTCCGGTTGCAAAGAAAGAACGGACTGAACAAAGAAACGGAAAACAAACGGCGGAAGAAAACAACTCGGTTCTAGCAAGTTGAAACTAGGTCAAATTTTACTGGGGCAAAAACTTGTTTAAGTTGATTAGACGGAACGGCGGTTTCAAAACGAAACTCCAGGCGCTTGAATCACCTGATTCCGATAAACGAGTGAGAAGAAAGACTAGAACGAAGATCGGATCTGAGATCGCGATCGCGGAATAAATCCGACGAGAAGAAAAAGAAGAACGGTTATACGAACGGACGTTTGTTAACCTAGAAGAATCCGGTGATCACGTTCGTTAGGACGAATGGTCCGGCGAACGGTCCAAAGGCAACTAAATCGGAAAAGAAAACGAATCCGATCTAGGGTTTCGGAGAAGAAAACCGAAACGAAAAACCGATCTAGAAAACGAATCAGAGGAGAAGAAAAGAATCGGAACGATTAGAAGAAAACGATCCGAGGAAAAGAGATGCGGGGCAACCTTCGGCGAGGGGCTCTGGCGGCGTGGCGTGGGGCGGCGGCGGCGTGGGCAAGGTGCGGCGGTGGCGCGGGTGTGGGGTGGCGCGGCGGCGGTGTAGAGCGCGTGGGGGGTGGGGTGCGGTGGGGCTTGGGGTTTGATTTGATGATTTAGAGGGGGGGTGTTGGGGTATTTATATAGGTGAGGGGGGGGATTTACTTGGGTTAGGGGACAAGAAATAGAGTAGGAATAGGAAATAGACTAAGAATAGGAAATAATAAACGGAGTAGGACTAGGAATAACGAAACAAGGAAAAAGAGACAAGGGGGCGCCCTAGAATCCTAAAAGGATTTGGCAACAGGGAGAGGCGGCGGCGGCCTCCTGGCAGCGCTGGCGCCTGGCGCCTGGGAGCGCAGGGTCGGCGGCTTGGCTTGGGCCTTTGGCCCAGCTGGCGCTGCTGAATTTTTTTTAACTGGTTTTCACGCGCAGAAAACAAAAGAAAAAGAAACTAAACGAACTCCGAAAAATTCTAAAGTAAATTTTCCCCGACTCCTAAAAATGAGCCGAACAAAATGAACTTTACTCCGGACCTAAAATGCAATTTTCGAAAATGCGCATTTTTCCCTATCAAAAAAAACGCAAACAAAACTCCGGCAAAACCAAAATTGATCTATTTATTAAATCTTCATTTTTCCTAAATTTGGGAAAGTCATATTATTCCCTCTCTCATATATTTTAACACCGGAAAAATAATTGAAGATAAAATAAATAAATCAAATGATCCTCTTTTCAAAATTTGAGAAAACCCCAAATATGAAAATAACGAAATCTCCAACTCTCTCCGAGGGTCCTTGAGTTGCGTGAAATTTCTAGGATCAACCAAAATGCAAGAAATATGATATGCATGATGATCTAGTGTAGAACATACCAAATTGCAAATTTGGGATGTTACATGGATAGCGGAGACTTTCTTAATAAGCACATTAATTTCGTAATTGTATTCATAGTTCTCATAACAATATTTCAGGATAGCTAAATTTTCAGGTCTATAAACAGCATCAACAAAATCTTCAAACTCTTTAAACATAGATTCAATTTCATAAGCACCCTTAAAAGCAACAAATTCTTCTATTTGTTCCACATCATAGTAATCATATATACCATTACATTAAGAAGCTAAGGTTTCATTATCATTAAATTTGCATAAAAAGGGAAGGTGTGGAGCCTTCACCTTAGAGCAATAAGTATAATCATATCTCAAGCATAGTTGCCTAGCATACCAATTCAATATATGAATTTGATCCCATAATAGTTTCCCTTTTTGTGTCAAGCGGTAATCCCTAAAGTATCCACGTTGATCCAACGTTACTCCCATTACATAATTAAATGGGGTTTTCTTAGGATTATTAAAGTAGTACATAATATCTTTCACATAACTAGCATCGAGGGTTTTAGGAGGTTCCCCATCTCCATGAGCAGAAAGCACACCTAATTTTTTTTTGGTATTTCGTGTTCCATATCCATAACTAAAGATAAAGAACAACTAAGAACAGCAAATAAAAATTACTTAGTGATAAAGCAAACAAGCACACACGAGAATATTCACCCCACACTATTGCTCCCTGGCAACGGCGCCAGAAAAAGGTCTTGATAACCCACAAGTATAGGGGATCAATTGTAGCCTCTTTCGATAAGTAAGAGTGTCGAACCCAACGAGGAGCTAAAGGTAGAACAAATATTCCCTCAAGTTCTATCGACCACCGATACAACTCTATGCACACTTGACGTTCGCTTTACCGGAAACAAGTACGAAACTAGAAGTACTTTGTAGGTGTTGTTTGATAGGTATGCAAGATAATCAAGAGAAAGTAAATATAAAGTAGGGGCGGTTTAGATGAAGACACAACTAAACTAGATTTAGTAAAGAGCTTTTGTCAACAAGAAGGTTATTTGTCCCTAGGCAATCGATAACTAGATCGGTAATCATTATTGCAATTTTATTTGAGGGAGAGGCATAAGCTAACATACTTTCTCTACTTGGATCATATGCACTTATGATTGAAACTCTAGCAAGCATCCGTAACTACTAAAGATTCATTAAGGTAAAACCCAACCATAGCATTAAAGCATCAAGTCCCCTTTATCCCATACGCAAACAACCTACATACTTGGGTCTGTGCTTCTGTCACTCACGCCACCCACCATAAGCAAATCATAAACATATTGCAAACCCTACAGCGGGAATCCCTCATGCTTGCGCGACATGGAGAGCACCATAGGATAGCACCAATAATAAAACATACAACTCAAACCAATCACGATCATCAAATAGCCATTAGGACAAAACAGATCTACTCAAACATCATAGGATAGCCATACATCATTGGGAAATAATATATAGCGTTGAGCACCATGTTTAAGTAGAGATTACAGTGGGTAAGAGAGATGTTACACCGCTGCATAGAGGGGGGAAGAGTTGGTGATGATGGCGGTGAAGTTGTTGGTGAAGATCGCGGTGATGATGATGGCCCCCGGTGGCACTCCGGTGCCACCGGAAGCGAGGGGGGGAGAGCCCCCCTCCTTCTTCTTCTTCCTTGAACTCCTCCCTAGATGGGAGAAGGGTTTCCCCTCTGGTCCATGGCCTCCATGGCATGGGAGGGGCGAGAGCCCCTCCGAGATTGGATCTATCTCTCTGTCTCTCTCTGGTTCTACGTTCTCAGATTCTTCCCTTTCACCGTTTCTTATATTCCCGGAGATCTGTAACTCCGATTGGGCTGAAATTTTGACACGATCTCTATCCATAAATTAGCTTTCTTGTGGCGAAAGAAGGGCACCAACCGCCTTACGGGGTGGCCACGAGGGTCAGGGGCGCGCCCCCTACCTCGTGGGCCCCTCTAGCATCGTCTCGCGTGGATTCTTCTTCCCAAAAATCATATATATTCCAAAAAAAATCTCCGTCAGTTTTTATTCCATTTGGACTCCATTTGATATGGATATTCTGCGAAACAAAAAACATGCAACAAACAGGAACTGGCACTGGGCACTGGATCAATATGTTAGTCCCAAAAATAGTATAAAAAGTTGCCAAAAGTATATGAAAGTTGAATAATATTGGCATGGAACAATCAAAAATTATAGATACGACGAATACGTATCAGTATGGGCTATGTGATGATATGGGATCATGGGACTACAAGCGATTGAAATTGGAATTTCATCAGAAGTCTTATCCTATGCATCCTGTTCATCGTGATCATAATTATATTTATAATTTTTGGCCTCACGAAGGAGAAAGCATCGCTCAAGCTTGGGGGAGGCTTAAGTCAATGTTATATTCATGCCCCAATCATGAGCTCTCAAGAGAAATGATTATTCAAAATTTTTATGCTTGGCTTTCTCTCAGTAATCGCTCCATGCTCGATACTTTTTTACTGGATCTTTTATGATGAAGACTACTGAATTCAAATGGGATTTATTGGAAAGAACTAAACACAACTCCGAAGATTGGGACCTCGATGAAGGTAAGGAGTCAGGTATAACACCTAAGTTTGATTGTGTTAAACCTTTTATGGATACCGATGTTTTCCATGAATTTAGCACTAAATATGGACTTGACTCTGAGATAGTAGCTTCTTTCTGTGAATCCTTTCTACTCATGCTGATCTCCCTAAGGAGAAGTGGTTTAAATATAATCATCCCATTGAAGTAAAAGTAATTGCACCTATTAAAGTTGAAGAAAATACTATCACTTATAACGATCCTGTTGTTCCTACTGCTTATATTGAGAAACCACCTTTCCCTGTTAGAATAAAGGATCGTGCTAAAACTTCAACTGTGGTTAACAAAAGTAATATTAAGACACACAAACCCCCTGAGAAAATTAAAGTTGAACCTAAAATTGCTATGGTTAAAGGTCTCTTGGCCGATAATATTGATGGGCTTGTTATTTACTTCTACAATGAAGTTGCTACAATTGCTAGACCGGATGCTAAGAATAAACATAGACCTGTTGTAGGCATGCCTGTTATTTCTATTAAAATAGGAGATCATTGTTATCATGGATTATGTGATATGGGTGCTAGTGCAAGTGCAATACCTCATTCCTTATATGAAGAAATTATGCATGATATTGCACCTGCTGAGATAGAAGATATCGATGTTACCATTAAACTTGCCAATAGAGATACTATTTCACCAATTGGGATTGTTAGAGATGTTGAAGTCCTGTGTGGGAAGGTTAAATATCCTACTGGTTTTCTTGTTCTTGGTTCCCCACAAGAAAACTTTTGTCCCATTATATTTGGTAGACCCTTCTTGAATACTGTTAATGCTAAGATAAACTGCAATAAGGATATTGTTTCTGTTGGTTTAGGGGATATGTCTCATGAGTTTAATTTTGCTAAATTTCGTAGACAACCCCATGATAAAGAATTGCCTAGTAAAGATGAAATTATTGGTCTTGCTTCTATTGCCGTGGCTCCTACTGATCCTTTAGAACAATATTTGCTAGACCATGAAAATGATATGTTTATGAATGAAAGAAGGGAAATAGATGAAGCATTCTTTAAACAGGGACCTATTTTGAAACATAACTTGCCTGTTGAAATCCTAGGTGATCCTCCTCCACCCAAGGGTGATCCCGTGTTTGAGCTTAAACCATTGCCTGATACTCTTAAATATTCTTCTCTTGATGAAAAGAAGATATATCCTGTTATTATTAGTGCTAACCTTTTAGAGCATGAAGAAGAGAGATTATTGAAAACTCTAAAGAAGCATTGTGCTGCTATTGAATATACTCTTGATAATCTTAAGGGCATTAGTCCCACTCTATGTCAACACAAAATAAAATTGGAGAAATATGCCAAACCAGTTACTAATCACCAACAACGGCTAAATCCTAAGATGAAAGAAGTGGTAAGAAAGGAAATATTAAAGCTCCTTGAGGCAGGTATAATTTATCCCGTTGCTAATAGTTAGTGGGTAAGTCCTGTCCATTATGTCCCTAAGAAGGGAGGTATTACTGTCGTTCCTAATGATAAAGATGAATTGATTCCGCAAAGAATTATTATAGGTTATAGGACGGTAATTGATTTCTGCAAATTAAATAAAGCCACTAAAAAGGATCATTACCCTTTGCCTTTCATTGATCAAATGCTAGAGACATTATCCAAACATACACATTTTTGCTTTCTAGATGGTTACTCTGGTTTCTCTCGAATACCAGTGTCAATTGATGATCAAGAAAAGACTACTTTTACTTGCCCTTTCAGTACCTTTGCTTATAGACGTATGCCTTTTGGTTTATGTAATGCACCTACTACTTTTCAAAAATGTATGATGGCTATATTCACTGACTTTTGTGAAAAATTTGTGAAGTTTTTATGGATGATTTCTCTGTTTATGGATCCTCTTTTGATGATTGCTTGAGCAACCTTGATCGAGTTTTGCAGAGATGCGAAGAAACTAAGCTTGTCTTGAATTGGGAGAAGTGCCACTTTATGGTTAATGAAGGTATTGTCTTGGGGCATAAAATTTCTGAAAGAGGTATTGAAGTTGACAAAGCTAAAGCTGATGCTATTGAAAAGATGTCGTGTCCCAAGGACATCAAAGGTATAACAAGTTTCCTTGGTCATGCCGGTTTTTATAGGAGGTTCATTAAGGACTTCTCAAAAATTTCCCGGCCTCTGACTAACCTATTACAAAACGATATTCCTTTTGTCTTTGATGATGATTGTGTAGAAGCATTTGAAATACTTAAGAAAACCTTAATTTCTGCACCTATTGTTCAGCCACCTGATTGGAATTTACCCTTTGAAATCATGTGTGATGCTAGTGACTATGCTGTAGGGGCTGTTCTAGGACAAAGAGTTGATAAGAAATTAAATGTTATTCAATATGCTGGTAAAACTCTAGATAATGCCCAGAGAAATTATGCTACTACTGAAAAGGAATTTTTAGCAGTTGTATTTTCTTGTGATAAGTTCAGACCTTATATTGTTGATACTAAAGTAACTATTCACACTGATCATGCTGCTATTAAATATCTTATGGAGAAGAAAGATGCTAAACCTAGACTTATTAGATGGGTTCTCCTGCTACAAGAATTTGATTTGCATATTATTGATAGAAAGGGAGCTGAGAACCCCGTTGCAGACAACTTATCTAGGTTAGAGAATGTTCTTGATGACCCACTACCTATTGATGATAGCTTTCCTGATGACCAATTAAATTTCATAAATGCTTCTCGTACTACTCCATGGTATGCTGATTATGCTAATTACATTGTTGCTAAATTTATACCACCTAGTTTCACATACCAGCAAAAGAAAAAGTTTTTCTATGATTTAAGACATTACTTCTGGGATGACCCACGTCTTTATAAGGAAGGAGTAGATGGTATTATTAGACGTTGTGTACCTGAGCATGAACAGGAACAGATCCTACGCAAGTGTCACTCCGAAGCTTATGGAGGACACCATGCTGGAGATAGAACTGCACATAAGGTATTGCAATCCGATTTTTATTGGCCTACTCTCTTCAAGGATGCCCGTAAGTTTGTCTTGTGATGAATGTCAAAGAATTGGTAATATTACTAGACGTCAAGCAATTCCTATGAATTATTCACTTGTTATTGAACCATTTGATGTTTGGGGCTTTGATTATACGGGACCTTTTCCTTCCTCTAATGGGTATACACATATTCTAGTTGCTGTTGATTACGTTACTAAGTGGGTAGAAGCTATTCCAACTAGTAGTGCTGATCATAACACCCCTATTAAGATGCTTAAAGAAGTTATTTTTCCGAGGTTTGGAGTCCCTAGATATTTAATGACTGATGGTGGTTCACATTTTATTCATGGTGCCTTTCATAAAATGCTTGCTAAGTATGATGTTAATCATAGAATTGCATCTCCTTATCATCCATAGTCTAGTGGTCAAGTAGAATTGAGTAACAGAGAGCTAAAATTAATTTTGCAAAAGACTGTTAATAGATCTAGAAAGAATTGGTCTAAGAAACTTGATGATGCATTATGGGTTTATAGAACTGCATATAACAATCCTATGGGTATGTCTCCATATAAAATGGTTTATGGTAAAGCATGTCACTTACCTCCCGAATTAGAACATAAGGCATATTGGGCCATCAAAGAGCTCAATTATGATTTCAAACTTGCCGATGAGAAGAGGTTATTTGACATTAGCTCACTTGATGAATGGAGAACCCATGCCTATGAGAATGCCAAACTGTTTAAAGAAAAAGTTAAAAGATGGCATGACAAATGGATACAAAAGCGTGAGTTTAATGTAGGTGATTATGTATTGCTATACAACTCTCGTTTAAGATTTTTTTGCAGGGAAACTTCTCTCTAAATGGGAAGGTCCTTACGTCATCGAGGAGGTCTATCGTTCCGGTGCCATAAAAATCAACAACTTCAAAGGCACAAATCCGAAGGTAGTGAACGGTCAAAGAATCAAACATTATATCTCAGGTAATCCCATAAATGCTAAAACTAATATTATTGAAACCGTAATCCTAGAGGAATACATAAAGGACACTTTTCGGAACATTTCAAACTCCGAAAAGGAATAGGTATGTGGTACGGTAAGTAAATCGACTCCAAAACAGTTCTAATGGCAATTTTTCTCCGTTTTGGAATATTTAACAAAATAGGAAAATAATAAGCAGATCGGAAAGGACACGGGGCTTCCATGAGGGCGGAGGGCGCGCCCCCTGCCTCGTGGCCACCTCGTGTGCTCTTTGGACTCCGTTTTCTTGCACGATACTTCTTTTGGTTGGTAAAAATTCATTATATAATCTCCCGAAGGTTTTGATCACCGTATCATGCAAAAATCTCCTGTTCTTGTTTCGAGCTGTTTTTCTGACAGATCTAGGTCGCCATGGCATCTTCAAGTGCCCCCAAGGACAAGTTGTTCGAGAAGGTCATCAACCCCTACCTCGCGGAGGTGCTGCAACACCCTCAAAACATTGAGATGCGTGAGGGGTTGTTGCACATCCGCGATGTGGAGGGACCAAGGAGGACCGGAAGCATGGAGACAAGGCTCGAGGCATTGGAACAACAAGTTTTCAAGTTCCAGGAGATGGTGGAACGTGGACTTGACTCCAACCATATAATGATCATGGAGTTCACCAACAACCACAAGATGGATGACAAGAACATTGGGGAGGCCATCTTCAAGCTTCACGAGAAAATCGAGCACCTCCAAGCCCAGATCTATGACCCGCAAAACCAAAACTATGAGTATGAATATAGGTTCAAGAGGATGAGTTTGGCCGCAGATTTGAGGATCCCGGAGACTCGATCATCCTTCTATGATGGTGAGCCTATGCCTTGGAAGATGGACGACAAGCCTGCATCATCAACAACTCCTTCATTACCATCTCCGAGGAAGGAAACATAAACATGCATGGGTATGGGCACTCCCCTTGGCAACTGCCAAGCTTGGGGGGAGTGCCCCGGTATCGTATCACCATCACTTTTATCTTTACCATTTTTCTTAGTTTGATCCTTTTGATAATATCTTGATCTAGTATAATAAAGTTTTAGTATGATCTTGTTGTGAGTTTTGCTTTATGATCTTCTTATGTAATCGAGTCCGCGAGCTATATATAATAAATATTAGTGTTGAGTCAAGGGCTTGATTATTTTGCTATGATCTTGGGGGAATAAAATAAAAGAGAAGAAATAAAAAAAGAGATAAAGAGATCATATGGATCTTATGGAGAGTAATGAGCTCACATATAAAGAGTATGATGAATAAAAGTTGTTGAGAGTTGACAAACATAGTTTTGGTCACCGTTGCAATTAATAGGAAGTAATAAAGAAAGAGAGGTTCACATATAAATATACTATCTTGGACATCTTTCATAATTGTGAGCACTCATTAAAGTATGATATGCTAAAGAGTTGATGTTGGACCAGGAAGACAACATAATGGGTTATGTTTTCTTACATCTAAGATAAATTATATTGTCATGGATCGTCCAACATGTTGAGCTTGCCTTTCCCTCTCTTGCTAGCCAATTTCTTTGCACCAAGTAGAGATACTACTTGTGCTTCCAAATACCCCCAACCCCGTTTTTGCCATGAGAGTCCACCATACCTACCTATGGATTGAGTAAGATCCTTTAAGTATGTTGTAATCGGTGCAAGCAATAAAAATTGCTCTGTAAATATGTATGACTTATTAGTGTGGAGAAAATAAGCTTTATAAGATCTTGTGATATGGAAGAAATAAAAGCGACGGATTGCATAATAAAGGTCCATATCACAAGTGGCAATATAAAGTGACATTCTTTTGCATTAACATTTTGTGAATCCAACCACAAAAGCGCATGACAACCTCTGCTTCCCTCTGCGAAGGGCCTATCTTTTATTCTTGTCTTATACTTCATGCAAAGAGACATGGTGATATCCACCTTTCCTTTTTACATTTTATCCTTTGGCAAGCACAATGTGTTGGAAAGATCCTGATATATATAGCTAATTGGATGTGAGTTTTCATGAACTATTATTGTTGACATTACCCTTGAGGTAAAACATTGAGAGGCAAAACTATAAGCCCTATCTTCTCTGTGTCCAATTAAAACTTCATAACCATAAATATCGCGTGAGTGTTAGCAATTATGAAAGACTAAAAGATGGTTGAGTATGTGGTCTTGCAGAAAAGCTCTTATATTGACTCTTTCCTATGTTATGATAAATTGCAATTGCCTCAATGACTGAGATCAGAGTTTATTGGTTCTCAATGAAGTTTATGATTCATACTTGAAATTGTGATTGAATTGTTACTTTAGCATAAGAGATCATATGATATGTTGCTGTTCTAAGAATGATCATGATGCCCTCATGTCCATATTTTATTTTATTGACACCTCTATCTCTAAACATGTGGACATATTTCTCGATATCGGCTTTCGCTTGGGGACAAGCGAGGTCTAAGCTTGGGGGAGTTGATACGTCCATTTTGCATCCTACTTTTATATCGATATTTATTGCATTATGGGCTGTTATCACACATTATGTCACAATACTTATGCCTATTCTCTCTTATTTTACAAGGTTTACATGAAGAGGGGGAATGCCAGCAGCTAGAATTCTGGGCCGGAAAAGGAGAAAATATTAGAGACCTATTCTACACATCTCCAAAAGTCCTGAAACTTCACGGGAATACGTTTTAGAATATATAAAAAATATTGGGTGAAAGAAGTACTAGAGGGGGCCACCCACCATCCACGAGGGTGGGGGGCGCGCCCCTGCCTCATGGGCCCCCTGGTGGCCCTCCGATGACTATCTTCTACTATATGAAGTCTTTTACCCTGGAAAAAAATCATAAGCAAGCTTTCGGGACGAAACTCCGCCGCCACGAGGCGGAACCTTGGCGGAACCAATCTAGGGCTCCGGCGGAGCTGTTCTACCAGGGAAACTTCCCTCCGGGAGGGGGAAATCATCACCATCGTCATCACCAACGATCCTATCATCGGGAGGGGGTCAATCTCCATAAACATCTTCACCAGCACCATCTCATCTCAAACCCTAGTTCATCTCTTGTATCCAATCTTTGTATCCAAACCTCAGATTGGTACCTGTGGGTTGCTAGTAGTGTTGATTACTCCTTGTAGTTCATGCTAGTTGGTTTACTTGGTGGAAGATCATATGTTTAGATCCATTATGCATATTAATACCCCTCTGATTGTGAACATGAATATGCTCTGTGAGTAGTTAAGTTTGTTCCTGAGGACATGGGAGAAGTCTTGCTATTAGTAGTCATGTGAATTTGGTATTCGTTCGATATTTTGATGAGATGTATGTTGTCTCTCCTCTAGTGGTGTTATGTGAACGTCGACTACATGACACTTCACCATTATTTGGGCCTAGAGGGAGGCATTGGGAAGTAATAAGTAGATGATGGGTTGCTTGAGTGACATAAGCTTAAACCCTAGTTTATGCGTTGTTTCGTAAGGGGCTGATTTGGATCCATATGTTTCATGCTATGGTTAGGTTTACCTTAATACTTATGTTGTAGTTGCGGATGCTTGCAATGGGGGTTAATCATAAGTGGGATGCTTGTCCAAGTAAGGACAGTACCCAAGCACCAGTCCACCCACATATCAAATTATCAAAGTACCGAGCGCGAATCATATGAACGTGATGAAAACTAGCTTGACAACAATTCCCATGTGTCCTCGGGAGCGCTTTCCTTTATATAAGAGTTTGTCCAGGCTTGTCCTTTGCTACAAAAAGGATTGGGCCATCTTGCTGCACCTTATTTACTTTTATTACTTGCTGCTCGTTACAAATTACCTTATCACAAAACTATCTGTTACCGATAATTTCAGGGCTTGCAGAGAATACCTTACTGAAAATTGCTTATCATTTCCTTCTGCTCCTCGTTGGGTTCGACACTCTTACTTATCGATAAGGCTAAGATAGATCCCCTACACTTGTGGGTCATCATGCCCCCTGGCCACGTATATAAAGGAGGGAGGGAGAGAAGCCGACAGCCAGGAGGGGCGCCCCAAGGGGGGAGTCCTACTTGGACTCCTAGTCCAAGTAGGATTCGCTCCCCTCTCTTTTCCTTTCTTCCACCGGAGGGAAAGGAAGGAGGGGAGAAGGAGAAGGAAGGAGGGGGCCGCGCCCCCACCCCTTGTACAATTCGGTTTGGGCAGGGGGAGGCGCGCACCACCTCATGGCCTTTCTTCCCTCTCTCCACTAAAGCTCACTAAGGCCCATTAACTTCCCCGGGGGGTCCGGTAACCCCTTGGTACTCTGGGAAAATACCCGGATCACTTGGAACCATTCCGATGTTCGAATATAACCTTCCAATATATGAATCTTTACCTCTCGGCCATTTCGAGACTCCTCATCATGTCCATGCTCTCATCTGGGACTCCAAACAAACTTCGGTTATCAAATCGCATAACTAATAATACAAATCATCATCGAACGTTAAGCGTGCGGACCCTATGGGTTCGAGAACTATGTAGGCATGACCGAGACACATCTCCAGTCAATAACCAATAGTGGAACCTGGATGCTCATATTGGCTCCTACATATTCTACGAAGATCTTTATCAGTCAAACCACATAACAACATATGTCATTCCCTTTGTCATCGGTATGTTACTTGCCCGAGATTCGATCGTCGGTATCATCATACCTAGTTCAATCTCGTTACCGGCGAGTCTCTTTACTCGTTCCATAATGCATCATCCCGTAACTAACTCATTAGTCACGTTGCTTGCAAGGCTTATAGTGATGTGCATTACCGAGAGGGCCCAGAGATACCTCTCCAATACACGGAGTGACAAATCCTAATCTTGATCTATGCCAAATCAACAAACACCTTTGGAGACACCTATAGAGCATCTTTATAATCACCCAGTTATGGTGTGACATTTGATAGAACACAAACTGTTCCTCCGGTATTTGGGAGTTGCATAATCTCATAGTCAGAGGAATATGTATAAGTCATGAAGAAAGCAATAGCAATAAAACGAAACGATCATTATGCTAAGCTAATGGATGGGTCTTGTCCATCACATCATTCTCTAATGATGTGACGTCGTTCATCAAATGACAACACATGTCTATGGTCAGGAAATGTAACCATATTTTGATTAACGAGCTAGTCAAGTAGAGGCATACTAGGGACACTCTGTTTGTCTATGTATTCACACATGTACTAAGTTTCCGGTTAATACAATTCTAGCATGAATAATAAACATTTATCATGATATAAGGAAATATAAATAACAACTTTATTATTGCCTCTAGGGCATATTTCCTTCAGTAGTTAGCAAATTTGGTAAGTTTGTCATGTGGGACCGCAACAGAAGCACCAGTGCCAATCAGATGACAAAAGTAAAGGTTGAGGAACTGAGAGATATTCCAACAAGTATTGTTTTTGGCAATGCTAACCACACAGACTCTCTGACAGTGCCTGTTGTTATCCTTCAGCAGCAAATTTTGGGCGTGGAAGCTCCTGTTGAGGATCCCATTCCACCTCATGGAGACCCCCACCCTGCTCCTTAGCAAGTTAATATCCATCCAAACCAGCACAACCACTTCCTGGGACCTTTCTAAGAACATGAACATGCAGGTATAGCAACAATAAATCAACAACAAGCATGACAGATAAATCTTCAGTTAACTCTTAATAATATGCCTCAGATTCAGGAACCAGACCCCGAGGAAGATCAGGAAGCAGATGAGGAAGATGGTATCCTACCTGGGTGGGGGCATTGGGTTATGTCCCAGGATAATAATCAGAATGTGGATTTTGAGATTCAACAGGGGGAATTCCTTGAAATGAATGAGCTAATGGCACCTATGGAGGAGGATTTACAACCACTAGTAATATGGAGGAAATTAGTAATCTCACCATGTCACTGGGTCATTCTAACAATGATAACTCAATCTCTTCTGCCAATGGTCCTTTGGCACCTCCACAGCCAACTTTACCAGATTTGAATGAGTTGATAGGCCCACTTGGACCTGAACTAGTGTTAATGGAGGCCCAGGTGCAACCTGAGCCCATTCAGCCAATCCAACTTGTGCAAGAGTAGCCAGTGCTTGTTAAAGAGATACCCAAGTTGAAGGAAATATGCCCTAGAGGCAATAATAAAGTTGTCATGATAAATGTTTATTATTCATGCTAGAATCGTATTAATCGGAAACTTGATACATGTGTGGATACATAGACAAAACACAGTGTCCCTAGTACGCCTCTACTAGACTAGCTCGTTAACCAAAGATGGTTAAGTTTCGTTACCATAGACATGTGTTGTCATTTGATGAACGGGATCACATCACTAGGAGAATGATGTGATGGAAAAGACCCATCCGTTAGCTTAGCATAATGATCGTTAAGTTTTATTGCTATTCACTACTAGAGAAAAGCCTAGCAGCAGCACAGGTTTTTGTCCTATCAGTAGCGCGTGTAACCGCGCTACTGATACGGCGCTATAGCTAAAGGTTAGCAGTAGCGTGTGTCATGCTACTGCTATATGTACTTAGTAGTAGGGCTTGTTGTAATCGGTGCTACTGGTAATTACTAGTAGCGCGTCTCAGAGCCCGCGCTACTACTATTCAGTATTCTATTTTTTTATGTCATTATTCATACACCTTTATACATGTTTTCATACAGTAGCAATTTAGAGATTGTTTTTACATCATAATGAGTTATTAAATCACTAGGTGAAAGAACTGCGGATTAGTTTCAAGTGGATGGATCCTAAGTGATCATCAAGTCATGGTCATGGTTTCGGAGTAAACGACCATGGGTAGCCTCATCTGCTCCCCATGGCGATTCGAGACATCGGGGCTGGCTGCGCCCCTCAAGCCCAAGAACGGAGTGCTGCCTTCTCAGGACCGGCTGGTAGAGGCGGCTGACTGCCGGAGGGCGGCGCTCTTCAGAAAAAATACATGAGACGGGACGACTCCTGAACAGGCGGCCTCCAAAGAGGCCGACTCCTAGCAGGCAGCCCCACGTGCCCTCAAAGTCTGCACCAGATTAAGGCGACAAGACGGGTATGGAAACAGTATTGTCTACCACCCCCGAATCCAGGGCGGAGCGTGGCCACAGTGCAGCGTACTGGATGAACATCCCCGTCCAGCGCAACACTGTTGCCACGCAGCCCACGAAATCGCTCATGCCAGAGGAGGCCATGCCCCCACTACGGGCTGTCGGTACGGCCCGCTGGCGGCAGGCCATACCTATCCGTGAGAAGCCAGAAGGCGGCAAGCTTTGACCAGCCGGCACTGGGGGAGGCTGACTCCCATCAGGCGGCCCTCTCCCTCCCTTAGAGTTTGTGCACCATTAACCCGAAGAGATGGGGAATGGCTACAGTGAACGCCCGCCAGGCAGCGGCACTGTAGCCACGCCTTCCCCGACAAAGCACACATCATCAGTGGCATCACCATAGCATTAAGCTGCGACCAGGACCCGCAAGCGGCAGGCATGGCCTGTCGGCGAAGTACAATACAGCCGGTGGGACCCACCAGACGGCGGGCCCCAGCGGACGGCGGAGAAGCTGGCGACCATAGACATTGACAGCCGGGTCCTACACCCGGCCAGATTACCGTTGTACCCCTGGGGGTAGGCCTATATATACCCCCAGGGCACCCATGCAAAGGGTTCAGACTTTAGTCATCACACACACACCCATAGAGAGAAGAAGCTAGGGCTAGCCTTGTTCTTCTTCCCCCTCTAGAGAAACAACTCAAGGAGCAAGCTTGTGGCCATCATTGTTGCTTGAGTGATCATGCGTAGACCCCGCAGAGTAGGACTAGGGGTGTTATCTCCTAGGAGAGCCCCGAACCTGGGTAAAGTTCACCGGAGTACATGTCTATGACTCATCCCGTTTCCTGGCACCGGCGATGTCTTACTATCCCCCACCATGATAAGCCATCCTTTGGAATATGTCGCACGACACCCCCGACATTTGGCACCCACCGTGGGTCCTGGTGCACCGTCGTCCGGAGATCCATTCTGGATGGGAACCTTGTTCCTCCCTAGCGAGCGCAGCCAGCCTGGCACGCCCGATGGCGCTTGTGTCGATGCGCTGCATGGTGTGGAAGTCGCCTGCGTGGCGGCTTGCCTCGCCTATCTTGTTGGTGAGATCCGCCTCTCTGACGAGCCCGTGCCCGATGCGGGCGCACTCAGCTTTGAGAGCTGCTTCGTCGACCTCCTTGGCAAGCTCCGCATCGCCAACGAGCCCGCCACTGACCTGGAGTCGGTTGGCTCCACCGACCCGATGCTTGTCGACACAGACACGGCCTCCTTCGACTCTTTCCCCGCCAACGTGGTGGTCATCGATGACCCGCTCCCTCGCGTGGAGAGCGGCATCAGCACCGTCACGGAGGTGCTTGTCATCAGCCACGATGGGGCCTCCGGAGGAGCCGGCCAGGACCCATTGCAGGCGGCAATGCGGGACTTGTCCACGCCCATTACGGCAGACGCTGATGCTGAGACACTGGAGGCCTGCCGCGTCTCGCTCATTGAAAACGCCAAGAAGTTGGCTACCAGGAGACGCCTCTCCGAGGCCTTCCAGTGCGAGGTCGACCGCACTGTTGGCAGCACGCCGACTGCTGGTGGTCCTAGCCGCGTGGGAACGGTCCGACAGCGAGGCGGTGCCGTCGCCAACATGTTTGGAGTAGACCGCCCTGTCTACGTGACGCCTGTGGAGAACATACGTGCTTTCCAGGCGGCAACAGACAAGCTGGTCCACCTGGAGGGCGATGAACGTATCTACATGACAGAGCGTGTTCAGCAGCTTATCGACGCGGCGGCCACCCTGCAAGAAGCCGGCTGCCGTGCAGAAGAGCTCGACCGACGAGTGGAGAACCCACCCCTATGCCAAGAGCATGGCGCAACTTCCCGGGCACCGACAGGTGGCGTCCACGATAGCCGAGACAAGGAGCTAGCTGCCAGCCGCAGCCGGACATGCATCACCATCGAGCGTGACCAAGTAGGCCGCCCACGAGCAGTGGAACAACGGGGTGACTATCCGCCTCCTCCGCCTCCTCGAAGGGAGAGGCGCATTTCCCCGCTGCCTGTTGACCACCCGACACTCGGCGACCGGCTAGGCCGCCGAGAGGGAGTCGGAGAGAACGACACCCGCCACCGGATTGACCGCCTGGCGCGATCCCTGGCGCTAGAAGAAGAAGACACGATGGGCCCGCCTTGCTTCGGCCCCCGCATTCGCAACGAGCCCTTCCCGAAAGGGATCTCGCTCCCAAGAGACACGCCCAAGTACAATGGCTCTATGAAGCCGGAGGATTGGCTGGTGGACTACTCCACAGCCGTCAGCATAGCAAACGGCAACAAGCGTGTTGCCGTGAAGTACGTCCCGCTCATGCTCCAGGGCATGAATCGGACGTGGCTTAACAGCCTCAAGCCCTACAACGTCAACAGCTGGGTGGATTTCACCGAAGTGTTCATCCGCAACTTCACCAGCACCTACAAACGGCCGCCCAAGCCCCGCCAGCTCTCGCTGTGCGTTCAAGTCCTAGATGAGTCCACTCGCGACTACCTAACGCGGTGGGCTAAACTGCGCAACTCATGCGAAGGGGTGCACGAGGTCCAGGCGATCGAGTACTTCACCACCGGGTGCCGAGAGGGCACCTTGCTCAAGCACCAACTCCTCTGTGACGAGCCTGCTACACTCGATGAACTGCTGATCATAGCAGACAAGTACACCACTGCCGACTCCTCCATGAAGTCGGAGCTCCGAGTGGACACTTTCGGAAAGGTGCTCCCTCCGGCCCCCAGGACGCTGGCTGCCGAAAACAGTCGGCGGCAGCAGCTGGACGACAACAAGCGCAAGGCCTGCTGTCGGCTTCCACTAACCGGCAGGTGGCGACAATCGAAGATCAGCAGCCTGAAGGACAACCCGACCCCAAGCACCAGAAGGGCGGTAAGACTTCTTGGCTACCCGCTTTCTCCTACGAGCAGACCCTTGATGCTCCCTGCAAGTTCCACAGCGGCGCAAAGCCGTCCAATCACACCACTCAGAAGTGCCACTGGCTCACCCGAATCTCCAAGGGCGAAGGACTGCTGCCCCCTCCGCCTACTGGTCCGCCGCCGCCTCCTCCCCAGCAACCGACATCCTGACCAGCAGTCGGCGCCATTCAAGATGATTACCCCACAGAACATGGAGCATATGTCGTCTTCACCAGTGTGGCTGACGATCGGCGTACTCAGCGTCAACAGCACCGGGAGGTGAACGCTGTTGCTTCAAGTGCTCCAGAATTCATGCATTGGTCCGAGAAGCCCATCAGCTAGACCCGAGTTGACCACTTGGAGGTGATGCCTTCTCCGGGTTCTTATGGTCTGGTATTGGATGCCACCCTTGCAACGGAGAGGCGAGCTGCTCGTTTTTCCTGAATTCTGATAGATGGCGGCAACAGCATCAACATCCTATACCGCGATACCATGGAAAAGTTATGCATTAAAGAGAGGTAGCTCCAGCCCAGTCAGACTGTTTTCCATGGTATTGTGCCCGACCTGTCCTGCTCACCAATCGGCAAGGTCAAGATAGATGTCATTTTTGGAGACAAAGAGCATTTCTGCCGTGAGGCTATTTGGTTTGAGGCGGTGGACCTCGAGAGCCCTTATCATGTACTCCTAGGCCGACCGGCTCTAGCCAAGTTCATGGCGGTGCCACACTATGCCTACCTCAAGATGAAGATGCCAGGGACCAAGGGCATTATCACGATAACTAGAGACTATGAGAAGTCGGCTGATCGTGCTGTAGCTAGTAGCCGGCTGGACTGGGTGGTGGCCACTACCAGCAAGCAGACTGACATGTCACCAGAGCCCAAAGAATCAGAGACCCAGGGCTCCTTTCAGCTGGCCAAAGAGACAAAGAAGATTCCCTTGGACTCAGAGCACTCGAAAAGGCATGCTGTCATAGGGGCCAACCTTGATAGCAAATAGGAAAGCGAGCTCGTCGATTTCCTCCGTGAGAATCGGGACATCTTCGCATGGTCTCCCAAGGACATGCCGGGTGTTCTGACAGATTTCACCGAGCACAAGCTACATGTCAGATCAGATGCCAAGCAGGTCAAACAAACCCTCCGCAAACTGTCGGAGGAGAAGAGAAGAATTGTTGGTGAGGAGATAGCCCGGCTTCTGGCAGCCGGCTTCATCATGAAAGTATTTTTTCTGGAGTGGCTCGCCAACCCAGTCCTTGTACTAAAGAAGAACAACAAGTGGCGCATGTGCATTGATTACACCAGTCTCAATAAAGCTTGTCCCAAGGATCCGTTTGCTTTGCCTCAGATTGACCAAGTGATAGACTCCACAGCCGGATGCGAGCTGTTGAGCTTTTTGGTTGCTAATTCTGGATACCACCAGATCAATTTGAACCCGGCAGACTGCCTGAAGACCACCTTCATCACACAATTCAGAGCCTTCTGCTACCTGACTATGACATTCGGCTTGAGAAACGCTGGTGCCACCTTTCAGCGTTGCATGCAGAAGCGCCTCCTTAAGCAACTTGGCAGAAATGCCCACATCTATGTAGATGAAATTGTGGTGAAGACGGAGAAGCGCGGCACTCTCTTGGAAGATCTCAAGGAAACTTTTGAAAATCTGCGCCGGTTTCAAATCAAGCTCAACCCGGAGAAATGCGTCTTTGGGGTACCAGCCGGCCAACTCCTTGGTTTCTTGGTCTCAGAGCGCGGCACTGAGTGCAACCCTATGAAGATCAAAGCCATTGAGAGGATGGAGAAGCCCACCCGACTACGAGACATTCAGAAGTTCACCGGCTGCTTGGCATCCATCAGCCGCTTCATTAGTCAGCTGGGTGAGAAGGCTCTTCCCCTGTACCAGTTCATGAAGAAAACCACTCACTTCGAGTGGAACAATAAGGCGGACGAGGCCTTTCTCTAGCTGAAGAAGATGCTGACTACCCCGCCTGTCCTAGCAGCCCCGACTGCCAAAGAGCCCATGTACCTCTACATCGCCGCCACCAACCGAGTGGTCAGCACTGTCATAGTGGTGGAGCGCCCAGAGGCCGGCAGGGCACACCCGGTCCAGAGGCCTGTGTATTAGTTGAGCGAGGTGCTGTCCTCCTCAAAGCAGAATTACCCCCACTACCAGAAGATGTGCTACGGCGTGCACTTTGCTGCCAAGAGCTGAAGACCTATTTTCAAGAGCACCCCGTCACGGTTGTCTGCATGGCACCACTTGCCGAGATCATGGGCAACAGAGATGCATCTGGTCGAGTGGCCAAATCGGCCATCAAGTTGGCTCCCTACACCATCTTCTACCAGCCACGCACCACCATCAAGTCCCAAGCAATGGCTGACTTCCTCATTGACTGGGCCGAGACCCAGCACCTGCCGCCTGCTTCGGACTCCACCCATTGGTGAATGCACTTTGATGGCTCAAAAATGCGCACCGGCTTGGGAGCCGGAGTTGTTCTCACCTCTTCCAAAGGCGACAAGCTCAGATACACATTGCAAATTCACTTCGCCGCCTCCAACAATGTGGCCGAGTATGAGGCGCTAGTACACGGCCTCTGGCTGGCCAAAGAGATCGGCATCCGCCGGATCCTGTGCTACGGCGACTCCGTCTTGGTGGTCCAACAGTCGTCTGGGACTAGGATGCCAAGGATGCAAATATGGCAAGTTACCGCTTCCTCGTTCAGCAGCTCAGCGGATATTTTGAGGGGTGTGAGTTCCTTAATGTGCCATGAAACAAAAACGAGCCAGCTGATACCCTGGCACGGATCGGCTCCACCCTTAAGCAATACCAGTTGCCGTCTCCCTTCAGTGCCTCCGCAAGCCGTCGATCAAGCCTTCTCCAGAGTCTGAGTCTATCTTCGTGCCGGCTGCTCCCAAAGCAGTCGGATCCGGCTCAAGAGCTTGAGCAGCCAGCCTGGGGACCTCGGTAGGCGGCACAGGGACTGCGGCAGTCGCACCCGGCCCGGGGACTTCATAGCCCGGCCTGGGGGCTGCAGCAACTGGCTCGGGGACTTCACCAAATGGCTCGGAAACTGTAGCAGCCACACCCGACCGGGGGACTTCACAGCTCAGCCCGGGGGCTGCGGCAGTTGGCCCAGAGACTTCAACAACTCAGCAAGCGGCGGCCGACCCCCAACCTGCCACCTCCCAACCCAACCGCTCTAGTACAAGTGGCCATAGTAGCAGTAGAAGAAATTCAAGCACCATCATGGGCACAACCCATCCTCAAGTTCCTGGTGACCAGAGAACTGCCGGCTGATGAGATCTCGGCTCGACAAGTGCAGTGCCGAGCAGGAACCTACACGATAATCAACAGAGAGCTTATCAGGCGCAGCGTGACCGGAGTCTTCCAACGCTGCGTAGAAGCAGATAAGGGTCAAGCAATCCTCAAATATATCTATCAAGGCGAGTGCGGCCATCACGCGGCCTCCAGATCTCTTGTCGCCAAAGCTTTCCGCCATGGTTTCTTGTGGCCGACTGCTTTGGAAGACGCCAAGGAGTTGGTCAAGCATTGCAAAGGGTGCCAAAAGTTCAGCTCCAAGCAACATCTACCGACTTCTGCACTTAAAACCATCCCCCTTACCTGGAATTTTGCCGTGTGGGGGCTGGACATGGTGGGACCATTCAAGGAAGCCTCTGGAGCGATCGGCCGACTGCTGGATCGATGAGATGCCGGCCGTCCTCTGGAGCCTCCACACCACTCCGAACAAATCAACCGGCTTCACTCCATTCTTCCTCATGTATGGGGACGAGGCCGTCATTCCAACTGACATCGAGTTCGACTCACCTCGCGTCACCATGTACATGGAGGCGGAGGCGAAAGAAGCAAGAGAAGACGGTGTCAATCTGCTAGAAGAGGGCCAGCTGTTAGCACGTAACCGGTCCGCCTTCTACTAGCAGAGTCTGTGCCGCTACCACAGTCGGAAGGTCAAGCCAAGATCGTTCCAAGAGGGAGACCTTGTGCTCTGGCTCATCTAGCGAACAGCTGGCAAGCACAAGCTCTCGACCCCTTGGGAAGGCCCATTCATCATCAGCAAAGATTTGGGCAACGACTCCTACTACCTTATTCGATGCACAGAAGCCCAGAGCACGCAAGAGAGACAACTCCCGCAAGGAATCGGAGCACCCATGGAATGCAAATCTCCTTCAAAGATTTTACAATTGAATGCAGTATGTACCATGCTATCTTTTATATTAAATGCTAAGACATCAGGACCCTCGAGGAGCACTCAGGGGCTACCCTCTATCTATATGACAAGTTCTATATCTATGAATGTGTTATTTCGTTATTCTGCCTGGCACCGGGTTCGACCAGTAGGCCCGGGGGCTTGCCGCCTTGTACTATGCCAATGCTACCTCCAGTCAGACAAGTAGCATGCCGGCACCTCAGCCATCTCTTGCCATCAGCCGTAGCTCGTAAAACGACTGTTCGGCTGGCAAGAGTTAAAGACGGGAAATGGTGCGCACACGAAAAATGGCTAAGGACCAAAGCATTCGCATAGGCCAAGCCGGCTCCCCGCCTTGCCGACTGGCTGTTGAGCAGCCGGCCGGCTGATTTTTACAACTTAACTTGCTATGCTCTAAGGCTAAGTACTTGCCTTCCCAAAAATTTCCAAGTACTTGACCCAGCCATAGACCGCAGAGCGGTTGTCCGGTTGGCAAGACGACAGTTAAAGGGAAATCGGTAAAGGAAAAAGTCAAAAGAGCATAAGAGCAAGGCAAGTTGGAAATTGGTAAAGATAATTTACATAGAAAAAGGCCCTTGGCCAGCATTCAGCAGAGTTTGAATTCACCCCCAGCGGGTGGAACTGCGCAAATCTAACAAATCCGTTCAAAAGAAATTACAAAACAGGAAGAAAAGATAACTTGGCCGCCTAGGCCAGAGGAGCAGAAGCCGGATCGGAGGGTTCGGCGGAGGTCGAAGCTCCGGGTGGTGGAGCGGCCGCCTGGATGATCTCGGCCTGGTAGACACTAGCGGTAGTCGGCTCGTCGGCATGCCGCCCGTTGGTCGAGACTTGGTCAGGATGAGGCTGGCTGTCGACTCCATCATCCGGCGCATCGTATTCACCGTCCTCGTCCTCGTCCTCCTCTTTTTCAACTTCATCGCTGGAGGCGATCTCCTCCACCGAGTCCTTGCCGCCTTCCGGGTTCAGCTCGAACCAGTTGGGCGGTGCCTCGCCGCCCTCCTCATTTAGCTCGGGGAGGAAGATGCTGGTGTCCGTGTACTCGGCTATCGCCGCAGCACGATAGTAGAGCTCGGGCGCCACCGCCGCCAATTCCTCGTTGGCCTCAGCATGGAGAGTGGCCAACTGAGCTAGGCTCAGCCCAGGGTACCACCCCTTGACGAACTCCAGGGCCCACCGCGCGCCTGCACGGGCTGCGGAGCCCTTCCACGTCTTGAAGCGGCCAATGGCCACCTCTAACCAGTCAAAGGTCTGACTAGGGGTGCACAGAATCAGAGTACTTGGCCAGAGGGCGGAGACCACCTGAGCTCCGTCGCGCTCGGTGAGCCGACTTGAGGCAAGCTTGGATGGCAAGCAGCTACTCGGCGAGGGTCCGAGGGGCGTTGGGTGCAATTTCCGCACCAGCCAGCTTTCGCTCGTCACGACGGGCCTCGATGGCTTGGCTGGCGGCGACGGCATGACCAGGAAAATATTCGGCACAAGAAGAAAAAAGAAATATGAACTCGGATGCCGGTTTAAGCGAGAAGTCGGCAGACAAAAAAAAGGGGGATGGCTTACCATTGAGCATGTCCTCGATCTTGTCGTAGCCGTCGGTCAGAGCCTTCTCCCTGTCGACCTAGCTCGAGCGCTGAGTCTCGAACTCGGCCTCTAGAACCTCCTCCGCATCCTTGAGCTTCTGTAGCGCCGCCTGGTGCTAGTCTGCCTGGTCAGCCAATTTCTTGGCCACGCGGTCACACTCTTGTTCGATCCGGCTGCGCTCCTCCTACTTGGCGCGCAACGCAGTTTGTGCTTTGCCCAGCCACTGCTGCAAGTCGGCATTGGCTCCTGAGGAAGACAAAAAAGAAAGGACAATCAGCAAGATAGCAAAAGAAAAAAGAGTAGTCGCTGGAAGATCCGGCTCGACTGCTCAGCAGTCGGCCCGAATCTCGGGGGCTACACCCCGCGGGTGCGCTGGCGCGCCCCCGCGTGAATAAGGAAGAAGCACTTACGCCGGCTGTCGGTCAGTTCAGTAGTCCCCTTGGCCAGCTCCCGGACGTGAGAGTTGAAGGCGGCCATGCGGATGTTGTGATAGTCCCGCAACCAAAACAAGAGAAGAAAGAAGAAGAGGTTAGCACTCAGAACTTACCTTAAGTTCCGAGCCGCCTGCTCAGCAACCGACCCGGAACTCGGGGGCTACACCCAGTGGGTGCGCTGGCACGCCCCCACGGAAGATTTCAAGAAAATACAAGGATCAGGAGACATACCCGGATGGCGGCCCGCGTCGCCAGGAACTCCTTTGTGTATTGTTGGAGGGTGGAGATTTTGGCCTGGAGATGGGCCTGGACGTTGATGGCGGCACGATTAAGCAAATTTGTCCCGCCTCTGGGCGTCCATTCCGGCGGAGCAGTGCTGCTAGCCTCGGCATCGGGGGCTGAAGAGCTCGCGGCCCCAACTGCCAGCGGCCTTGGCGCCGACGCCGCCTTCTCTGGGCGACGATGCCCCGGCGTACGGACCACCGGGGCCGAGCCCACCACCACCTTGTTGCCAGCCGGTGGTGCCGGCGGCTCCTCAAGCCGACTGCTCGGTGCATCCGCAGCCGGCACTTGCAGGGGCTCCTTCGCCCCCAAGATGACGGCGTCGCCTCCTCCACCTTCTACAATCGGCTGCTCATCGCCGGCTCCTCCAGTCGGCACCTTGTCCCTGGTGCTAGCAGGGCCGCGCATAGGAGGATGATCAGTTGCGGTGCCTGGACGGATGTAGCCTTCTCCGCCCATGCCTTAGCGACCACGTCCGCTCGTTCCTTGGCTCTGGCGTCGGCCTGGGCCTTGGCGGTCGCGTCGGCCTCTTCCTGTGCCGCCTTGGCTGTCGCCGCCTTTTGCCGCTCCGCCTCCTCCCGCTCCTCACATGCCTCCCGCGCGTTCCGCTCTATTGTCGCCTAGAGCTCGGTGCGCGGGTCTATGCGGCAGGTGTTGGCGGAGCTCTCCATCCCCCCGATGATGGAGGCAGAGGCCGACCGCTCAAGAGAGAGCGGGGCTCTATTCAAAAAGACAAGAAAAAACTCAGAAAGAATTATTGCAAGAAAGGCAAAGGGAATAAACGCGAGAGGAGTCGAAATACTTACGCGGATAGCATTGGGGGCTGCTTTGGGGCCCTTTGGAAGTGGGCCGCCTTCGCGGCGGCCTCATGCCGCCTGGTCGCAGCGGCCGGGTTCCTCGACTTCTTTGGCCGGCTGCCGAATAGCGGCTTGGTGGCTCCGCACTTCTGTGCACCGCCTGGTGCAGCCGATGAGCTCCCGCCCGCCTTATCAGCACCGTGAGGACGGCGTGGTTCGTCTTCCTCCTCCTCATCGTCCTGCCACGCCTCGACGTCGCCTCCTCTGGAGCCGCCTGCTCCGCCGCCACCGCCTGTGGCATCGTCTTCCTCCAAGGCAGCCGCCCCCAAGTCGGCTCGTCTACATCGCTCGCGGTCTGGTCCGGCAGGTATTCTTGGCCCTCCTCCAAGGCGCCGGCTGCCGACTGGGATGTGAGAATCTACACACGTGATTGATTGATCAGGCGGCAAAAGGCAGAACTCGGCAGATGAGGAGAAAAAAAATTAAAGGCTTACCGCAGGCGGAGAGTTTGCGCGGGAGTATGGACGCTTGCCGAACTGCCACTCTTCCTCCGAGAGCTTATAGTTCGAAATGATGTTCACCAGGCGGGCCACCTCCACATCCGAAATCTCCTTGGTGCACATCCGGCTCGGGTCTCGGTGACCGCTCATCCGGCTGATCAAGTGAGGCCGGGTTTGGAGGGGGAGCACCCGATGCACCACGAAGGTGATCCACAGGTCCGAGGCCTTCATGCCTTCTGACTCCGTCATCTCCCGGAGCTGGGCGATGGCGGCAAGGAAGGCGGCCGACAGCACCTTCGGCTTGAAGGTCTAGTTGGTGCAGGGCTAGGCTGGCGGGCCAGCCTTGTACGCCGGCAGGTTGACGAAGTCGTGCTCCGGGTGGGCATTCTTCATGTAGAAGTACGACCACTACCACAGCTTGACCGACTGCGTCAAGCTGATGGCCGGGAAGCAGTTCCCGGCACCCGGATGACGCACTACGATGAAGGCGCCGCACTGGGCCGCCTCGTTCTTGGTGGCGGTGCTAAGTCTTGTGTAGAAGAATACCCCCACAACTCGATGGTGGGGGGAATGCTGAGATAACCCTCGCAGAGGGTGACGAAGGACGACAACAACACCACCGTGTTTGGTGTCAGGTGGTGCGGCTGGAGGTGGTAAAAATGGAGGAAGGCACGGAGGAAATCGCTCGCTGGCAGGCCGAGGCCGCGGATGAAGTGCGAGCGGAAGACAACGCGCTCGCCTTCCCGCGGCGCCGGTAGGATCTCCCCTCGGGCGGAGAACGTGCCCGGACGTAGTTCTCGTCAGTCAGCCGCTGCGTCTGGCAGAGGAAAGTGATGTTGTCTTCATGAATATTGGAGCCATCCCAAGTTCCAGTCCGTGCCATGGGGCTTGGACTCGACAGAGACAAGGAATGAGTGCGAGTGAGCGGACCTGCGGTGGTGTGGCAGCACTGCGGGCGGGACGCGCTCGACGACTAGGAGCTGCGGTGGCGCTTCGACAAGACATGGGAGCGCAGCGGCAACAATGAGAGGAAGAAGTAAGAGGGGAGAGGGGCCGCGCTTGCGTCTGCCACGCCCTCCTCCCCCTACTTATAGCCCAGGCGGCAAAGCCGAAGGGGCAAGAACGTGGGGGTCGTGGGATTAACTACTCCCACGCCCCCATGACCCCGCTTAAACCGCGCAGTAACGGCGTGTAGTTACTGTGCTGCGGGATCCCAACCGTCCACCTCGCCCGCATCGGATCTACGCGCGTGCCGATGCACGGTAGTGGTAGGCCCCAGCCTACGGCGACGTCCCGTCACGCGCGTAGGCTGGCAGGTTGGCCCAGCCGGCTGGTGCCGCGTGGCACGTAGACAGCGGGCGGCAAGATTGCCGCTTGACTGGCGCACCACCCGGCTCCCGCCGCGACGTTTCGAAGTCATCAGGTGGTCCGCCAGGTTGCGGCCGGCTTGTACCAGTCGGCACTGAAGGGCGGATGGAACAAGATCCCCAGATCACTCGGAGTAGGAAGTTGTTGAGGCTTCTCGCTTTCTCAGCAGCGGCGCCCCACCAGCTTCGGGGACTACTGTCGGAGTAAATGACCATGGGTAGCCTCATATGCTCCCCATGGAGATTTGAGACATCGGGGCCGGCTATGCCCCTCAAGCCCAAGGACGGAGAGTCGCCTTCTCGGGACCGGCTGGTAGAGGCGGACGGCTGCGGGAGGGCGGCGCTCTTTAGAAAAAAGACATGAGGTGGGCCGACTCCTGAACAGGCGGCCTCCAAAGAGGCCGGCACCTAGCAGGCGGCTCCTCGTGCCCTCAAAGTCTGCACCACATTAAGGCGATAAGATGGGTATGGCAACAGTACCGTCTGCCACCCCCGAATCCAGGGTGGAGTGTGGCCACAGTGCAGCGTACCGGACGGACATCCCCGTCCGGTGCAGCATTGTTGCCACGTAGCCCACGACATCGCTCATGCTAGAGGAGGCCATGCCCCCACCACAGGCTGTCGGTACGGCCCGCTGGCGGCGGGACCTACCTGTCCGTGAGAAGCCAGAAGGCGGCAAGCTTCGACCAGCCGGCACTAGGGAGGCCGACTCCCAGCAGGCGGCCCTCCCCCTCCCTCAGAGTTTGTGCGCCATTGACCCGAAGAGAAGGGGAATGGCTACAGTGAACGCCCGCCAGGCGGCGGCACTGTAGCCACGCCTTCCTTGACAAAGTACACATCATCAGTGGCACCACCACAGCATTAAGCTGCCGGCAGGACCCACAAGCGGCGGGCATGGCCTGTCGACAAAGTATAAGACAACCGGCGGGACCCACCAGGCGGCAGGCCCCAGCGGCCGGCGGAGAAGCCGGTGACCATGGACACTGACAGCCGGGTCCTACACCCGACCAGATTACCGTTGTTCCCCTGGGGGTAGGCCTATATAAGCCACCCAGGGCACCCATGCAAAGGGTTCAGACTTTAGTCATCACACACACACCCATAGAGTGAGGAAGCTAGGGCTAGCCTTGTTCTTCTTCCCCCTCTAGAGAAACAGCTCAAGGAGCAAGCTTGTAGCCACCATTGTTGCTTGAGTGATCATGTGGAGACCCCGCAGAGCAGGACTAGGGGTGTTATCTCCTAGGAGAGCCCCAAACCTGGGTAAAGTTTGCCGGCGTACGTGTCTACGCCTCATCCCATTTCCTGGCACCAGTGACGTCTTACTATCCCCCAACATGATAAGCCATCCTTTGGCATATGTCGTACGACACGCCTGACACATGGATTATCACGATAATCCATGACTTGATGATGACTTAGGATCCATCCACTTGAAACTAATCCGCGGTTCTTTCACCCAATGATATAATAACTCATCATCATCGTCATCATCATCATCGTTGTCATCATCATCATCATCATCATCATCATCATCATCATCATCATCATCATCATATTAATATAAAAACTCTAACATCATATCATCACCAACAACACTAGCTAGTAATCATCATAGTCATTACAACTATTTAATCATCATAGTCATAGTGTAGCTATCTAATCACCACCAACACTAGCTAGCTAATAATAATCATCATAGTCATTACCACCAACACTAGCTATTTAATCATCATAGTCATAGTGTAGCACATCATCATCTTCAAACTTATTATAGCTAGCTAATCATTCCTGCTGCTCTCTCTCAGGTAAAATAGCATAGAACATGTGTAACACTCCTGCTTCATCATATTGCAGCATGTCGATGAACCTGTCTCCTAATCGTGGGATGCGCTTCTAATTGCTGCCCCCTAGTACTTCTCTGTGATCATTCACAATTCTGCTCCAGTCTTTCACTATTAAGCATTCCTCGGATTTAGAAATCCTGAATGCACTCATGTGCAATGTAGGTTGTCTTGGCCGTAAGCTAATCTGTGTCATGCGACCTTTAGTCTCGATCCAATGAGGCACAACTATCATCCGGAGTCCCTGTTGAAGAACATCGTATAGTAACATACTTAGCAATGAAGTTTAGCTTAAAAAATAATGTATGCAAAAGATGCACTAAGGACAAATAGTAAAAATCTTACCACCTTTCCTAAATAGATGTGACCGTAGTTCAATACGAACACTATTAGTCACACATTTTGAGTACTAAGATGTTTAATCCAGGAAAATAATTTGTCTTGATAGCATCAAGATCGCGAAGCCATGAAACATAATGACTTATGCCCTCGCAGTTTAGTCCAGCCCCGGGACAATGGGCGGTCATGTCTACCAAGCGACAGACATGTTTGCTTGAATGGAAATAAGCTGTCAATAGAAATTAGTTGTCAACTATTTTTGAATAAGCAATATCGAAGACATAAATATGGTTGAGAAACTCACATAATGGTAGAACTGGAGGTGTCTGCACATCGACCCAGATGTCTCTATTACCTTCAATATTATCTTCCAGATGAATATCAAAGGTGATAACCATATTAGGCTCAAATGCATAAGCCTTGCATAGTGCTTGCCAAGTTTTGCATTCAAAATAGGTGTAGGTGTCTGCATTGTATAATTTTGCATCGAAAGTATAACCATGCTCGGTCTTCAAGTAAACTCTCTTTACCTCCATAGTTTTCATAGGACTGAAACCTATATTATCCAAGACAAAAGCTCTTGCATGGCAGGGGATATGCTAGTAGAATAGTAAAAAATTTAAATTATAAGTTGAAGCAAATGAAGCAGAAATCATGCTTAATTAAGAAAAAGACTTGTCGTTGCGACTTACTGTATCCACTTTGAAGTTCTCGCCCGGCTTGATGCTGAAGCGCCTATCATCAACTAGGAATATTCTATTGCACAGGTCGCGCTCGTCGTCGCAGTATTCCCAAATACCGAAATCCTTTTCATCGTCAGACATTTCCTATGTTCATAGTTGAAACATTAATTGAAAATCGATCTAAGGCAACTACTAGGAAACTCAACACACAAATCCGGGGCACTCAATAGTTCCTACATATTCTAGCACAAGTCATGCTTAAATTCACGACAAAATCCGGCATGACCTTTGCTAAAATAGGACATATCGAGCGCCTGAAATTTGCCAGAATGGAAATGAATCAACACTCCGGCAAAACATAGGCCACTTGGATTTTCCCAGCGATACAAAGATGTTCATACACATACAATGATGCTTAAACATACTCCGGCAAAACATTTATCATAAGCATTCGCACATGAGCACACCGACTAAATACCCTAGTTCTACTCTATTCAACACTCCGAGGAGTGGATAAAGAGGAGGTGTACTTTTAGGTCACCGACTCGGGTGTAGAGGAAGTAAAGGTAGCTTGGATGACAATCACTCCAAGGAGACATGATTGTACCAAGCCTGCATATTCCACCGAGTAAAATTTTAGATAATCGAATCTCATATAGCATTCTTTGATCATAAAGTGATAAACAAGTTCTATTAAGCACTTACTATAAATAAACTAGTTCTATTAAGCACTTACTATAAATAAACTAGTTCTATTAAGCACTTACTATAAATAAACTAGTTATATTAAGCACTTACTATAAATAAACTACTTATATTAAGCACCTACACCCTACCTATCTATACCGTAGTTCTAGCCCTAACATCTACCATCCACCCATCTATTTATATATCTATATTCTACAATGTCAACATTTAAATTACCTACATTCTATTCAGACCACCTAAAATAGTCAAAAAATCATTCTATTAAAAAGCCTACATTCTACAATGTCTACATTCTAAAATCTACATTAAAATTACCTACATTCTACAAGAACAGAGACAATGAAGGGAGGAAGGAGGGGTAGGAAGGAGGGAGGGAGGAGGGGGAAGGAGGGAGGAGGTGGGAAGGAGGAGCGAGGGAGGAGGGTGAGTTAGGAGGAGTTACCTCGGCGGCGGTGACGGCGGGGGGGGGGGGGGGGGGGGGGGGGGGGGGGGGGGGGGGGGGGGGGGGGGGGGGGGGGGGGGGGGGGGTGGGAGGGGGGGGGGGGGAGGGGGGATTGGGGGGGGAGGGGGCGACGGTGGCGGGATGGAGGAGGGAGGGGGCGACGGCGGCAGCAGCTGGTGGCACTATGGCGGGGGCGGACGACGGGGTGAGGGAGGGATGGAGGAGGGAGTGGAGAGGGGAGAGTGAGGGGCGGCCGGGTCGTGGATAGGATGGCTTTAGCAGTAGTGCTCTTTAGGAAAAAGCGCTACTACTAATCTCTATAGCAGTAGCGCGTTATAAAATAACGCGCTACTTCTAAGGCTAAGCATGTAAAAATAAACATCAAAAATACATTGGTCATCAATGATCTTTTTGTGTAGAATCTAAATAGTCAACACGAATCCTCACCTGTTTAGGTAAAGGTGAAGATTCATATTGCGGCCACAAATCCTACACATAAAGTTCAGTGAAGACCAAGTGCTTGTGATAGTCTGAGAAGTAACATATTTAAGGTGGTACAAACCCTCTTCGCGGAGCGAGGTGGGACTATTTTTTTAATAAACTTAGCAGTAGTGAGTATTACGGTAATGCGCTACTCTATGATCTGTAGCAGCATCGCCCTTCGTATAAACGCGCTGCTGCTAGAACTAGCTTCAAGGCGGGGTCGTGGCAATTATAGCAGTAGCGCGGCTTACAGGAGGCGCGCTACTGCTACTTTTAATTCAACAACGAGTTCCGCTGGAGCGCGCTACTGCTATATAGCAGCAACACCTTATTTTAAAACGCGCTGCTGGTAAAATTCTGTGTATAGGCTTTTCCCTAGTAGTGATTGCTTTCTTCATGACTTATACATATTCCTTTGACTATGAGATTATGCAACTCCCGAATACCGGAGGAACACCTTGTGGGCTATCAAACGTCACAACGTAACTGGGGGATTATAAAGATGCTCTACAGGTGTCTCCGAAGGTGTTTGTTGGGTTGGCATAGATCAAGATTAGGATTTGTCACTCCGAGTATCGGAGAGGTATCTCTGGCCCCCTCGGTAATTTACATCACTATAAGCCTTGCAAGCAATGTGACTAATGAGTTACTTGTGGGATGATGCATTACAGAACGAGTAAAGAGACTTGACGGTAACGAGATTAAACTAGGTATGATGATACCGATGATTGAATCTCGGGCAAGTAACATACCGATGACAAAGGGAATAACGTATGTTGTTATTGTGGTTTAACCGATAGAGATCGTCGTAGAATATGTAGGAACCAATATGAGCATCCAGGTTCTGCTATTGGTTATTGGCCGGAGATGTTGTCGGCATTCTGGGAATGGGGGTCCCCAGACTTGCGTACCTGCGGCCTGCGGCGTGGCTAAGCCAGCAGGCCGTACGGCCCGTCTTCATCAACAAGGCATCCAAGACACTCGCAAGGGGCCAGTCCTCGCGAGGCGGATGACATGAGACCCCCTCTGGAGTGGCCTAGTCGGGCAGGCTCACGAGGAGCGGAGATATCAAGGCGAGGCGAACCTCACGAGGCTCTCATGACATGAGCCATGATGATCGACACCAGGCGGGCGCCAGGCGGGCTCCAGCGCGCACAACATCCTCGTTTCCTCTTTGGTGCTAAGGAGGCCAGCGCAGGAGAGGAGTACCGAGGCATCAGGCAAAGGTTTCCATATCGGTGCAACGAGACCAAGACCATAAGGACGGCAAGACGGAGGTCATCGTGGAGCCCAAGACGGCGTCACGACCAGAGCCTTTCGCAGGCGGAGACCAACTTTGTCAGGATGGCTTGTACTAGCTTTCCCCCCTTCAAATTTGCCCGCCGTTGTTGGCTCCCTTCCCGCTCAATATTTGGGGAGAGGACCAGGGCCTATATAAGTAGAGCTAGCCACCACAGTAGGGGCATCGAGCAGTTCATCCAGCACTCACCCACACAAGTTAGCCAAGCACAAGAACTCCTCAACCTGAGGAGGCTGTTCTTCCCCTTGTAATGTTCATAATCAGCCCAAGAGGCAATCCACCTCAGCCACACTGGAGTAGGGTATTACACCACAACGGTGGCCCGAACCAGCATAAATCTTGTGTCTTTCTGTGTTGCGAGTTCGTCAAGTTTGTCCGCGAGATCTTAGCGAGCTAGGGCGTAGATCGGTGGGAGGAAAAGACTTCACACGCACCCCAGTGTTTGAACCTTAAGGGTTTGCCCGAACCCCACATCCGACATTTGGCGCGCCAGGTAGGGGTGCGCCATAGCTTACCTTCCATCAGTTCGTCGCTTCGTCACTCCATCGTCTCCATGGCCAGCTGGTTCCCCATGGCCCTCGCCGGCGAGCCGCGCGCCTGGCTGCTCGGCCACCCTGGATCCATGGTGGCCCCCTGGGGGGGAACTCCGCGACCTCTTCGCCGCTTGCTACGTGGTGCCGGCGCACCACGCAGTCACGGCCTTGCTGGGCGACTCTCAAGCACCACCATCAGTCCGCCACGCCAAGTCGTTCCTCCGCCAGATCGGGGCCACCTCCAAGCGCCCGGGGGCTCCGCTGGGTTGGGTTGCGCCAGAGGCCAACCTCACCTTCGGCTCAGAAGACCACCCCGACTCCATCGTCGGCTCCGAAATGCTCCCGATGCTCTGCACGCCCACCATCTTCAATGTGGCCATCACCAAGACCCTCATCGATGGCATTTTGGCCTCAACTTGCTCTCCGCGGAAGCCTTCAGCCTCCTCCACGTGCTACTCGAGCGACTCGGCCTCAGCAAGCCCTTCTCGGGAGTGGGTGGTGCAGCTGCCCACTCTTTGGGGCAGATCCGCCTCCCTGTCACCTTCGGCACACGCGACAACTACCGCACCGAGCTGGTGGACTTCGACATCGCTCACATTGGTCTCCCATACAACGCCATCCTCGGGTATCCGGCTCTCGCTCAGTTCATGGCGGCGCCTCACCCGACTTATAACCTCATGAAGATGCCAGGGAGCAAGGGCGTCCTCACCATCAAGGGGGACACTAAGGAGGCCGTGACGGTGCTCAGGCTTGCCTTCAAGACCGCGGCAGCAGCACAACCCGCCGACGCCGGTACCCCCGCGGCCAGGAAGGCCACGCCCACCAAGAAGAAGCAGCTGGTCACCCAAGATAAGGCGGAAACCAAGCATGTGCCGGTCAGCGAGGACGAGTCTTCAGGAGCCACCTTTACCATAGGAGCCGGCCTTGACCCGGAACAAGAAGAAGCCCTGGTGAGGTTCTTGCGCGCGAACAAGGAGATATTCACGTGGGAGCCCAATCAGCTGGTAGGGGTCCCGAGGGAGGTGATCCAGCATCATCTAAGGGTATGCCCCAACATCCGCCCCGTGAAGCAGCGAGCAAGACGACAGTCCACTGAGAAGCAGGCCTTCATCGTCCAAGAGACACGCAAGCTGGAAGTGGCAGGTGCCATCCGAGAGGTCCGATACCCCGAGTGGCTGGCGAGCACTGTCGTAGTGCTGAAAAAAGGTGGGAAGGAATGGATGTGCATCGACTTCACCAATCTTAACAAAGCCTGCCCCCAAGATCCGTTCCCACTCCCGCGCATCGACCAGATTGTCGACTCCACTGCCGAGTGTGACCTGTTGTGCTTCCTGGATGCATTTTCAAGGTATCATCAAATCAAGATGGCGGTGGAAGATGTGGAGCAGACGGCCTTCCTGACACCATGTGGGGTGTACTGCTACACCTGCATGCCCTTCGGGCTGCGCAAAACAGGCGCGACCTTTTAGCGGTTGATGCACATCGCTCTGGGGTGGCAGCTCGGGAGAAACGCAGAGGCCTACGTCGATGACATAGTGGTCAAGTCTCGCGAGGCGAGGACATTGATTCAAGACTTGGAGGAGACCTTCGAGAGCCTGCGCCAGCTGAACTTGAGGCTCAACCCGGAGAAGTGTGTGTTCGGCGTCCCCTCCGGCAAGCTACTGTGATTCCTCATATCCCACAGAGGGATCGAGGCTAACCTAGAGAAGGTCAAGGCCATCGAAGACATGAGCCCACCATAGACCCTCAAAGAGATGCAGAAGCTAGCGGGGCGGGTGACCGTGTTAGGGCATTTCATCTACAAACTGGGAGAGCGCGTCTTACCTTTCTTCAAGCTCATGAAGAAGAAGGGCCCGTTCGAGTGGAACCCGGAGGCCGACCGGGCCTTCCAGGACCTCAAGAAATACCTTACTAGCCCCCAGTGATGGTGGCACCATGGCCCCTCGAGCCTCTGGTACTCTACCTTGCTGCCACCCCGTACTCCGCCAGCGCGGCGTTGGTGACAGTTTGGGAGGAGCGCCAAGCCAAGGGCACGCCGTGCCAAGCCAGGGCTGAAGTGGCGTGGGGTCAGGAAGGCACAACAAAGGCATCAGCGGTGGAAGGCCAAGCTCAGCAGGGCGGCATCGCAGAAGCCCCTGAGGACAAGCGGGCCTCAGGGATCCTTCCACCTTAGGATATGCCCCGATCTCCGCAGGACCCGAGCCTCAACAGTGTGCCAGCCCTCGTCGAACACCCAATGTACTTTTTCAGCACCATACTACAGGACACAAGAGCACACTACCCCATGCCCCAGAAACTCCTGTTCGCACTCCTGGTAGCCTCGCGCAAGCTGCGACACTACTTCCAGGGCCACCCCGTCAAGGTCGTCTCAGCCTACCCATTGGAGAGAGTACTTAGGAGCCCTAACTCAGCCGGAAGGGTCGCTGAGTGGAACATCGAGTTGCAAGCATTCTAGTTGGAGTTCAACACTACCAGGGTCATCAAGGGGGCCGCACTCGCTGACTTTGTGGCAGAATGGATGGATGCCCCGACACTTGAGGAAGGAGAAGACCGGCCCACCTCCCCAGGAAGTGAGGCTCCGGACGGCTGGGTCATGTATTTCGATGGCGCCTTCGCGCACCAGGGCGCGGGGGCTGGTGCAGTGCTCATCTCGCCCACCCAAGATAAGCTCTACTACGTTGTGCAGCTCTACTTTCAGCATGGCAAGAAGGTCTCCAACAACATCACAGAATACGAAGGCTTCATAGCTGGCCGAAGGCTGCTGCGTCTCTAGGGGTTAAGCGCCTCACCGTCAGAGGCGACTCACAACTCCTCGCCAACTTCCCCAACAAGGTGTACGAGCCGAAGGATGAGCATATGGAGGCCTACCTCGCGGAGGTGCGCAAGATGGAGAAGCAGTTCTCGGGCCTGGAGCTGCAGCACGTGCCCCGAGGTACCAACAAGGAAGCCGACGACATCGCCAGGAGAGCATCCGAGCGGCAACCACAGGAGCCAGTCGTCTTTGAGGAGCGGCTCTTCAAGACATCAGCTGCGCCACCTCTTTCAAGCATGACTCAACCTCGGGAGGAGCTCCCCCAGCGCTGCATATCCAGTGATCAAGGAAGGGAGTTGCTGATTGACATACACGGTAGGGACCGCGGACACCACTCGTCGTCACGGACCCTCGTCGGCAAGGTGTTCCGCAGTGGATTCTACTGGCATATAGCACTCAACGATGCGTCCGAGCTGGTGAAATCCTGCGAAGCTTGCCAATTCCACGCCAAGCAAATCCATCGGCCAGCTCAGGGCCTTCAAACTATCCCACTCACATGGTTGTTCGCGGTTTGGGGGCTGGATATCCTAGGCCCATTCCCTCGGGCGCCAGGGGGCTAACGCTACCTCTACGTCGCCATCGACAAGTTCACCAAGTGGGCGGAAGTGGAAGCCGTCCATACCATCCCAGCCGGCTCTGCTGTCAAGTTCATCAAGGGCCTCGTAAGCCGCTTCGGGGTCCCCAACCGCATCATCACAGATAACGGTTCGCAGTTTACTAGCAACCTCTTCAAAACCTACTGTGCTAATCTTGGAAGGTAGATTTGCTACGCTTCGGTGGCCCACCCCAGGAGTAATGGTCAGGCCGAACGTGCTAATGCGGAGGTCCTGAGGGGCCTCAAGACCAGGACCTTCAAGAAGAAGCTGGAGGCCTGCGGCAGGGGCTGGCACGACGAGCTCCAGTCCTTACTGTGGTCCATCCGAACCACCGCCACCAAGCCAACGGGAGAGACTCCATACTTCCTCGTCTACGGAGCTGAAGCGGTCCTTCCTCACGAGGTCAAGCATCGCTCCGCACTGATGTCTACTACACAACCATCTTCTTGAAGACGTTATTGGGGCTCCAAGTGCAGAGGTTTGTAGGACAGTAGCAAATTTCCCTCAAGTGGATGACCTAAGGTTTATCAATCCGTAGGAGGCGTAGGATGAAGATGGTCTCTCTCAAGCAACCCTACAACCAAATAACCAAGAGTCTCTTGTGTCCCCAACACACCCAATACAATGGTAAATTGTATAGGTGCACTAGTTCGGCGAAGAGATGGTGATACAAGTGGTATATGGATGGTAGATAAAGGTTTTTGTAATCTGAAAATATAAAAACAGCAAGGTAACTAATGATAAAAGTGAGCGTAAATGGTATTGCAATGCGTTGAAACAAGGCCTAGGGTTCATACTTTCACTAGTGCAAGTTCTCTCAACAATAATAACATAATTGGATCACATAACTATCCCTCAACATGCAACAAAGAGTCACTCCAAGGTCATTAATAGCGGAGAACAAACGAAGAGATTATGGTAGGGTATGAAACCACCTCAAAGTTATTCTTTCCAATCAATCCGTTGGCCTATTCCTATAAGTGTCACAAATAGCCCTAGAGTTCGTACTAGAATAACACCTTAAGACACAAATCAACCAAAACCCTAATGTCACCTAGATACTCCAATGTCACCTCAAGTATCCGTGGGTATGATTATACGATATGCATCACACAATCTCAGATTTATCTATTCAACCAACACATAGAACCTCAAAGAGTGCCCCAAAGTTTCTACCGGAGAATCAGGACGAAAACGTGTGCCAACCCCTATGCATAGGTTCATGGGCGGAACCCGCAAGTTGATCACCAAAACATACATCAAGTGAATCACATGATATCCCATTGTCACCATAGATACGCACGGCAAGACATACATCAAGTGTTCTCAAATCTTTAAAGACTCAATCCGATAAGATAACTTCAAAGGGGAAACTCAATCCATTACAAGAGAGTAGAGGGGGAGGAGAAACATAAGATCCAACTACAATAGCAAATCTCGCGATACATCAAGATCGTGCCAACTCAAGAACACGAGAGAGAGAGAGAGAGATCAAACACATAGCTACTGGTACATACCCTCAGCCCAGAGGGAGAACTACTCCCTCCTCGTCATGGAGAGCACCGTGATAATGAAGATGGCCACCGGAGAAGGATTCCCCCTCCTGCAGGGTGCCGGAACGGGTCTAGATTGGCTTTCAGTGGCTACGGAGGCTTCTGGCGGCAGAACTCCCGATCTATTGTGTTCTCTGATAGTTTTAGGGTATATGGATATATATAGGCGGAAGAAATACATCAGGGGAGCCACGAGGGGCCCACGAGGGTGGAGGGCGCACCCAGGGGGTGGGCGCGCCCCCTGCCTCGTGGCTTCCTCGTTGATCCCCTGACGTGCACTCCAAGTCTTTTGTATTGCTTTCTTTCCAAAAATAACTTTTCCGAAGGTTCCAGTTTGGACTCCGTTTGATATTCCTTTTCGGCAAAACACTGAAACAAGGGAAAAACAGAAACTGGCACTGGGCTCTGGGTTAATAGGTTAGTCCCAAAAATCATATAAAATAGCATATAAATGCATATAAAACATCCAAGGTTGATAATATAATAGCATGGAACAATCAAAAATTATAGATACGTTGGAAACGTATCAGCATCCCCAAGCTTAATTCCTGCTCGTTCTCGAGTAGGTAAATGATAAAAACAAAAATTTTGATGTGGAATGCTACCTAACATATTTATCCATGTAATTCTCTTTATTGTGGCAAGAATATTCAGATCCGTAAGATTCAAGATAAAAGTTCATATTGGCATAAAAATAATAATACTTCAAGCATACTAATTAAGCAATTATGTCTTCTCAAAATAACATGGCCAAAGGAAGTTCATCCCTACAAAATCATATAGTTTAGTCATGCTCCATTTTCGTCACACAAGAATGCTCTCATCATGCACAACCCCGATGACAAGCCAAGCAATTGTTTCATACTTTAGTAATCTCAAACCTATAAACTTTCACGCAATATATGAGTGCGAGCCATGGACATAGCACTATGGGTGGAATAGAATATGATGATGGGGGTTATGTGGAGAAGACAAAAAAGGAGAAAGTCTCACATCAACGAGGCTAATCAATGGGCTATGGAGATGCCCATCGATTGATGTTAATGCAAGAGGAGGGATTGCCATGCAACGGATGCACTAGAGCTATAAATGTATGAAAGCTCAACAAAAGAAACTAAGTGGGTGTGCATCCAACTTGCTTCCCCACGAAGACCTAGGGCACTTGAGGAGGCCCATTGTTGGAATATAGAAGCCAAGTTCTATAATGAAAAATTCCCACTAGTATGTGAAAGTGACAAAACAAAAGACTCTCTATCATGAAGATTATGGTGCTACTTTGAAGCACAAGTGTGGCAAAGGATAGTAGCATTGTCCCTTCTCTCTTTTTCTCTCTTTTTTTGGGCCTTCTCTTCTTCTTTTTATGGCCTTTCTCTCCCCTTTTTTTTAATTCCTCACTTGGGACAATCCTCTAGAAAATGATGATCATCACACTTCTATTTATTTACAACTCGATGCTAAAACAAAAGATGACTCTATATGAATGCCTCCGGCGGTGTACTGGGATATGCAATGAACCAAGAGTGACATGTATGAAAGAATTATGAACGGTGGCTTTGCCACAAATACTATGTCAACTACATGATCATGCTAATAAATATGAAAATGATGAATGTGTCATGGTAAACAGAATGGTGGAAAGTTGCATGGCAATATATCTCGGAATGGCTATGGAAATGCCATAATAGGTAGGTATGGTGGCTGTTTTGAGGAAGATATAAGGAGGCTTATGTGTGACAGAGCGTATCATATCACGGGGTTTGGATGCACCGACGAAGTTTGCACCAACTCTCAATGTGAGAAAGGGCAATGCACGGTACCGAAGAGGCTAGCAATGATGGAAGGGTGAGAGTGCGTATAATCCATGGACTCAACATTAGTCATAAAGAACTCACATACTTATTGCAAAAATCTACAAGTCATCAAAAACCAAGCACTACGCTCATGCTCCTAGGGGGATAGATTGGTAGGAAAAGACCATCGCTCGTCCCCGAGCGCCACTCATAAGGAGGAAAATCAAAGAACACCTCATGTTTCAAATTTGTTACATAACGTTTACCATACGTGCATGCTACGGGACTTGCAAACTTCAACACAAGAATTTCTCAAATTCACAACTACCCAACTAGCACAACTTTGATATCACTATCTCCATATCTCAAAACAATCATCAAGTATCAAACTTCTCTTAGTATTCAATGCACTTATATGAAAGTTTTTATTATATCCCTCTTGGATGCCAATCATATTAGGACTAGTTTCATAACCAAAGCAAATTACCATGCTGTTTAGGACTCTCAAAATAATATAAGTGAAGCATGATAGTTTATCTATTTCTATAAAATAAAACTATCATCGTGCTCTAGAAAGATATAAGTGAAGCATTAGAGCAAATGACAAACTACTCCAAAAGATATAAGTGACGATCAATGAGTAGTCAAATAACTATGCAACTAAGTGAAGACTCTCTAACATTTAATAATTCCATATCTTGGTATTTTATTCAAACAGGAAACAAAACTAAATAAAATGACGCTCCAAGCAAAACACATATCATGTGGTAAATAAAAATATAGCTCCAAGTAAAGTTACCGATGAACGAAGACGAAAGAGGGGATGCCTTTCGGGGCATTCCCAAGCTTGGGCTCTTGGTTGTCCTTGAATATTACCTTGGGGTGCCTTGGGCCTCCCCAAGCTTAGGCTCTTGCCACTCCTTTTTCCATAATCCATCAAATCCTTACCCAAAACTTGAAAACTTCACAACACAAAACTTAAAGTAGAAAATCTTGTGAGCTCCGTTAGCGAAAGAAAACAAAACACCACTTCAAGGAAACATAGTGAACTCATTATTTATTTATATTGGTGTTAAACCTACTGTATTCCAACTTCTCTATGGTTTATAAACTATTTTACTAGCCATAGATTCATCAAAATAATCAAACAACACACGAAAAACAGAATCTGTCAAAAACAGAACAGTCTGTAGTAATCTGTAGCTAACGCAAGATCTGGAACCCCAAAAATTCTAAAATAAATTGCTGGACGTGAGGAATTTATCTATTAATAATCTGAAAAAATAATTAACTAAATAGAACTCTCCAATAAAAAATGGCAGCAATTCTCGTGAGCGCTAAAGTTTGTGTTTTTTACAGCAAGATTAACAAGACTTTCCCCAAGTCTTCCCAACAGTTCTACTTGGCACAAACACTAATTAAAAGCATAAAAACTCAATAATAACAGAGTCTAGATAAATTATTTATTACTAAACAGGAAAAAAAGCAAGGAACAAAAATAAAGTTGGGTTGCCTCCCAACAAGCGCTATCGTTTAACGCCCCTAGCTAGGCATGATGATTTCAATGATGCTTACATAAAGGATAAGAATTGTAACATAAAGAGGGCATCATGAATAATATGACTAGAACATTTAAGCCTAACCCACTTCCTATGCATAGGGATTTGTGAGCAAACAACTTGTGGGAACAAGAATCAACTTGCATAGGAAGGTAAAACAAGCATAACTTCAAAACTTTAACCACATAGAGAGGAAACTTGATATTATTGCAATTCCTACAAGCATATATTCCTCCCTCATAATAATTTTCAGTAGCATCATGAATGAATTCAACAATATAACCAGCACCTAAAGAATTCATTTCATGATCTACAAGCATAGAAATTTTATTACTCTCCACATAAGCAAAATTCTTCTCATTCGGAATAGTGGAAGTATCATAAGAAACTCGAATACTATAAATTGTTTCCACATTAAAAGAGTAATGTTCAGAAAAGGGGTAACCATAATCATGACAAGTTTTATAAATATAATCACTACTTTTTATAGCATAAGTATCATCACAATAATCATCATAAGTAGGAGGCATGCTATCATCATTATAAATTTGCATATCAAAACTTGGGAGACTAAAAAATATCATCTTCATTAAACGTAGCATCCCCACACTACTAGGGAAAAGCCTAGCAGCAGCGCGGGTTTTGGGCCTATTAGCAGCGCGGGGCCCGACACTACTAATAAGGTGCTACAGCTAACGTATAGCAGTAGCGCGGGCGCACCCGCGCTACTACTACGTCCGTTAGTAGTAGCGTGGGTAAAAACCCGTGCTACTACTAACCCGTGGAATTTTTTTTTTCAAATTGTTTGCCCAAATTTTCAAATTTCTGAATTATTTTAACCTCTAATCTCTAATCACCCTTATCGCTGCTCAATTTAATCTCTAAACACCCCTCATCATTCCAAATCATCTAACTTCCCGGACGGTCACCCATCCTCTCACTACTCCAGCCTGAGCACGCTTAACTTCCGGGTTCTTATTATCCCTCGATTCCAAGTCGTCACCTCTTGTTTTCCCAACAATAGTAAGATGTCAATCCTATTAACCCTCAGGAGTTTAGCTTAAGCATGAAGTCACACATTTCGCTGTTTGAGTTTAAAACTATTGTTCTAAACCACAATAATTATTTAGTAACACTAATATTCTTGAATAATTATTTAGTAACACTAATATTCTTGAATAATTATTTAGTAACACTAATATTCTTGAATAATTATTTAGTAACACTAATATTCTTGAATAATTATTTAGTAACACTAATATTCTTGAATAATTATTTAGTAACACTAATATTCTTGAATAATTATTTAGTAACACTAATACGTCTTGAATAAGTAGTTTGACCACAGTTTGACCAGATTTGACTAAAATTTAAAAAAAACTGAAATTTGAGCATAACTTTTTTTCCTTTTAGAATTTGAGGATTCTAAAAATTTGCAAACAGGCCGTAGGCCGTCTCCATCGTATGCGGATTTTCGTGCTGAACATTTTGATATATTATACGTTTTTTCTCACATCATATGCAAAAGTTATAGCCGTTTTACATTTTCCCTATACTTTTTGCAAAACATGTCCAAATTTAAGTTTTTAAATTTTCCTAACTAGTAGATGTACTAACATAACTACATCTCGAAGGATTTTAATTTTTGAAGTTTTTATCATTTTCTTTTGCTTTTTACAAAACCGAAAAGGCGATCCACGGGGGGGGGGGGTAGAGTTTCAAAATGGGACCTTTAGTAGTAGCGAGGGATTTTACCCCTCGCTACTACTATGGCATGTCCCAGAGGGGCACTGTTGAGACCTCTTAGTAGTAGCGAGGGGTAAAAACTTAGTAGTAGCTCGGGTTTATAACCCTCGCTACTACTATGGCATGGCCCAGGGGCACGGTAGAGACCGCTTAGTAGTAGCGAGGGGTAAAAACCAGCGCTACTGCTATCAACTTAGTAGTAGCGAGGGTTAAAAACCCGCGCTACTACTATGGCATGTCCCGGGGGGCACGGTAGAGACCGCTTAGTAGTAGCGAGGGTTAAAAACCAGCGCTACTGCTATCAACTTAGTAGTAGCGAGGTTTAAAAACCCGCGCTGCTGCTAAGTGATTTTAAAGCGCGCTGCTGGTAAGATTCTGTGTATAGGCTTTTCCCTGGTAGTGCCAAGCTTGGGACAAACATTAATTGCAACAAATATATTCTCAAAAACATCATCTTCATCAAACATAGCATCCCCAAGCTTGGGCCTTTTCATATCATAAGCATAATCACTCTCATCATTAATAGTATGGATAGCACCAATAGTATAGCAATTATCATATTCTTCCAAGCAAGTGCCAAAAAGATTTTCAAGATCATAAGAAGTATCATTATCTTCCACAATTATATTTTCATGAGGCACATCAGTAATAGGAGCAGCATTATTTGGGAGAGATATCTTTTTACCTCTCGTCCTTTTTCTTTTCTTCTTCTTCTTCACCACATCATTTGTGGGTTCAATCCTCTTTTTGGAGCTCCTTATTAATGAGATTGGTTGAATAGGAGGCTCTTCCTCGTTACCTGATTCATCATAAGAAATAATAGGAGGGTATTGGGAAGTCTCTTCCCTTTCATTAGTATTCTCTTCATCTTCTATTTGTTTTCCTTTCTTTATGTAGTTGGAAATATAATGATTTTGAATACAATTCACCGCACAATACATATAAATTTCCTCTAGATCAAAGCCAAGAAGTTTATCATGGGCAAATACTAGAAGATAGTTAGTTATACATTTCATTTCTTTGTAACCCATAATCAAACTAAGTTCATTATGATGTGCAAGAGAAATCAAATCATCACAATTTTTGGAAAGGATTAGATCATGAAACAATTTGCATCGGATGGTTAAATGACCACGTTCATTGCAAAGCTCACGAGTATGGCCAAGAAAATTTAAATTTTCAGCACAAACATCTATCCTTTCTTGCAACAATTTAGTTTCTAAGTACTTATGCCTCTTGCAAAATCTATCTTCCCTAATTTGTGTGTACTTGCAAACCCAATGCACTCCACAAAAATTGACATGTTTATAGGAGACATTTTCATCATAACTAGTGCAATCATCATTGGTACCATGGATATTTAAAGAGTTCATACTAACAACATTGCAATCATGCTCATCATTCAAAGGTTTAATGCCAAACATTTTAATGCATTCTTCTTCTAATACTTTGGCACAATTTTCCTTTCCATCATACTCACGAAAGATATTAAAAAGATGTATGAGACAAACTGAATTCCATATTTTTGTAGTTTTCTTTTATAAACTAGACTAGTGCTAAAACAAGAAACAACAAGATTCGATTGCAAGATCTAAAGATATACCTTCAAGCGCTAACCTCCCCGGCAACGGCGCTAGAAATGGCTCGTCGTCGGGAGTCAAATCTTGACTTGCGCGAACCTCCCCGGCAACGGCGCCAGAAAAGAGCTTCATGTCTACCACACAACCTTCTTCTTGAAGACGTTGTTGGGCCTCCAATTGCAGAGGTTTGTAGGACAATAGCAAATTTCTCTCAAGTGGATGACCTAAGGTTTATCAATCCGTAGGAGGCGTAGGATGAAGATGGTCTCTCTCAACCAACCCTGCAACAAAATAACAAGAGTCTCTTGTGTCCCCAACACACCCAATACAATGGTAAATTGTATAGGTGCACTAGTTCGGCGAAGAGATGGTGATACAAGTGGTATATGGATGGTAGATAAAGGTTTTTGTAATCTGAAAATATAAAAACAGCAAGGTAACTAATGATAAAAGTGAGCGTAAACGGTATTGCAATGCGTTGAAACAAGGCCTAGGGTTCATACTCTCACTAGTGCAAGTTCTCTCAACAATAATAACATAATTGGATCACATAACTATCCCTCAACATGCAACAAAGAGTCACTCCAAAGTCACTAATAGCGGAGAACAAACAAAGAGATTATGGTAGGGTACGAAACCACATCAAAGTTATTCTTTCCAATCAATTTGTTGGGCTATTCCTATAAGTGTCACAAACAACTCTAGAGTTCGTACTAGAGTAACACATTAAGACACAAATCAACCAAAACCCTAATGTCACCTAGACACTCCAATGTCACCTCAAGTATCCGTGGGTATGATTATACGATATGCATCACACAATCTCAGATTCATCTATTCAACCAACACATAGAACCACAAAGAGTGCCCCAAAGTTTCTACCGGAGAATCATGATGAAAACGTGTGCCAGCCCCTATGCATAGGTTCATGGGCGGAACCCACAAGTTGATCACCAAAACATACATCAAGTGAATCACGTGATATCCCATTGTCTCCACAGATACGCACGGCAAGACATACATAAAGTGTTCAAAAATATTTAAAGACTCAATCTGATAAGATAACTTCAAAGGGGAAACTCAATCCATTACAAGAGAGTAGAGGGGGAGGAGAAACATAAGATCCAACTACAATAGCAAAGCTCGTGATACATCAAGATCGTGCCAAATCAAGAACACGAGAGAGAGAGAGAGAGAAAACACATAGCTACTGGTACATACCCTCAGCCCCGAGGGAGAACTACTCCCTCCTCATCATGGAGAGCACCGGGATGATGAAGATGGCCACCGGAGAAGGATTCCCCCTCCGGCAGGGTGCTAGAACGGGTCTGGATTGGCTTTCGGTGGCTACGGAGGCTTCTGGCGGCGGAACTCCCGATCTATTATGTTCTCTGATTGTTTTAGGGTATATGGATATATATAGGCGGAAGAAATACATCAGGGGAGCCACGAGGGGCCCACGAGGGTGGAGGGAGCGCCCAGGGGGTGGGCGCGCCCCCCTGCCTCGTGGCTTCCTCGTTGATCCCCTGACGTGCAATCCAAGTGTCCTGTATTGCTTTCTTTCCAAAAATAACTTTTCCGAAGGTTTCATTCCTTTTGGACTCCGTTTGATATTCCTTTTCTGCGAAACACTAAAACAAGGGAAAAACAGAAACTGGCACTGGGCTCTGGGTTAATAGGTTAGTCCCAAAAATCATATAAAATAGCATATAAATGCATATAAAACATCCAAGGTTGACAATATAATAGCATGGAACAATCAAAAATTATAGATACATTGGAGACGTATCACACACGGGTCCTGGCGTTCAATGAAACGCAGCAGGACGCCACGCGGAGGATGGACCTCGTGCTGGGGGAGGAACGTCGCCGTGAAGCTGTGCTACGGGCGGCGAGGTACTAAGCACTGCGGAGATATCACTGCCGCAACATCCGCTCCAGGACACTCGAGACGGGCAACCTTGTCCTGAGGCGGGTCCTCTCCAGGGAAGGGCTGCATAAGCTTTCACCAATGTGGGAGGGCCCGTTTAAGGTCGTCCACATCTCCAGGACTAGCGCCGTGCGCCTAGAGACACAAGTCAGGGTACCAATCCAAAACGCCTGGAACATCCAGCACCTCAGGAAGTTCTACCCTTGAAGCAAGGCCCAGAGCCTGTGAAGCAAGGACCAGAGCCTCTGAAGCAAGGACCAGAGCCTGTGAAGAAGGCCGGTGCCTGTGAAGAATCGCCGCCCGTGACACTCTCACGTAATAACGAGTTGGGGATGTACACGCCCCGGAGTCTCGGGAGTGCAGGCCTCAGGCCCTGGGGCTCCCGCCCACGCCTAGGGGAAGCACTTAGCTCTGCGCTGGTGAGAAGACTTGAAGACTAGATTAGGTGCCGAGCGTGGCTTTTCATTTGCTTTCCGTAGTTGGCTCGCTTTTCCTTATTCAAAGTTTGCTTTTGTCTTTCCTTGCTGATCTGACCCCCTCACCTCTCACTGCATTTTTCCGGCTCGGATTTGCTCGTGTTCTCTCTCTCGCATGCTTCGCGAGGGGGCTAGGCAGCTGCCCCCGCGAGCATTTTTCTCCCTTCTCTGCCTTCTCGCGAGCCACCCTCGTTCGAGCCCAAAAGCTGGCGTGCTTCTCCTAGTCCGTGCCCCTCGGGTACCGCGATACAAAGCAGCAGGTCAGGGCCAGGGTGAACGACGGATCTTTTAACGCACTTCCTGGCGAGTTTTTGTAGTTCCCGAGCGAATGCAGGCCACCAAGGCAAGATGGACACGAGGAAATGAATGCCTCATAAGGAAGAGGGTGTCCCGAATATACCAGGTTAAGTTATCTTTTCATGAAATAACGACACAACACGGGAACAACACGCATAGTGCAACAACCGAGGAACAATAGTTCGATACACGCCCCCTGGGCCCATACTAGTTTCATTCTTGATGCAGGAGAAAGAGTAAAAAAAAGTAGCGTTGCAGCAATCCGCGGAGGCAGACCCCTAGCGACACCCTGAGCCTAGCCGGATCCTTCTTCGTGCTTCACGGAGGCGCGGTGACGAGATGCCCCACTGCCGCCTTCAAAGCGGGCGCGGTGGCGCGACGGCTGGTCGTCACCACCACTGCTGGAGCTGTCCCCGGAGGAAGAGCCGCCGTAGCTGGACAAGACACGGCCGCCCACGAGGGCGGGCTCGGCCTCATCCTCGTCACGACCGTCCCCAAAACCGAGCACCTCCTCACCATCGTTCGCCTCGGGGCAGCACCCGGCGCGGCAACCATCTTCCCCAAACACCCTCACATCGAGGGTCGATCCACCATCGTACTTGAAGTGGAGGGCGCACCGCCTTCCCAAGCCGCGCGCACGGGCGAACGTCTGCCAACCGCGAGCCAGGGCTATGTTGCCCGCAGCGGAAGTCGCGACTACAACCCAAGAGGCCTTGCTACCGCAACCATCCACCTGCAGCCAGAGTCCGCCTGGACCGGAGGCCGACAGCTCGTCGGCGAAGAAGCGCGGAAGTTGGAGCCAGTTGCCGACCGGATTCTCTGACCAGACGACAAACTCGGGTGACACTTCCACCGTGTGGAAGCATGGACGGGGGGGCCGCGCTACCAAAGCACACCTCCCCTCGTCAACTGGATCGCCATGGCTGGGACGACCCGCTCCGCGTGCCGTGGCGCCGCTCCGACGGTGGGCCGTGGCAGGGGACGCGGCGTGCTTGTGCGGACGGCCGCGTCCGCGCTTGGGCGCCGGGGAGCCGGGTCCCTCGCGAGGGGCCTTTCCCTTCTCGGCGGCGGAGAACTTCCTTCATGGCGCCATTGGTGGCACTGCAAGCAATGGAGCGAAGAAGAAGCAAGCAAGCGAGGAAGAGATGGGCGATGGGGGCTCCTCCCTCCTCCCCATTTATAGCAAGAGAAGGCCAACCAGCACCTCCCACGATCGTAGGTAATGATGGTTTTCCTTGCATGTCGCAGGGACTTGTCAAGTCATGCAGTTGCCGAGTCGGCGTGGGGAAGCAGAGACGCCCACGTCCAATCAACCGCCACACGTCGACCGAGGCCGCATGCTTTTGGGGCCCGCGGTTCTCCGTACTTGACCCTTGGCTTCGCCGCGAAGCCAAGCCCGAGCGCACCTTTAGCCCGGGGGCTACTGTCGACGTTCTGGGAACGGGGATCCTCAGACTTTCCTGCCTGCGGCCCGCGGTGTGTCTAAGCCAGCAGGCCGTACGACCCATCTTCATCAACAAGGCATCCAAGACCCTCGCGAGGCGGACGACACGAGACCCCCTCTGGAGTGGCCTAGTCGGGCAGGCTCACGAGGAGCGGAGATATCAAGGCGAGGTGAACCTCACGAGGCTCTTGTGACGTGAGCCATGACGATCGACACCAGGCGGGAGCCAGTCGGGCGCCAGCGCGCGCAGCGTCCTTGTTTCCTCTTTGGTGCTAAGGAGGCCATCGCAGGCGAGGAGTACCGAGGCATCAGGCAAAGGTTGCCATATCGGTGCAACGAGACCAAGACCATAAGGACGGCAAGACGGAGGTCATCGTGGAGCCCAAGACGGCGTCACGGCCAGAGCCTTCCGCAGGCGGAGACCAACTTTGTCAGGATGGCTTGTACTAGCTTTCCCCCTTCAAATTTGCCTGCCGTTGTTGGCTCCCTTCCCGCTCAATATTTGGGGAGAGGACCAGGGCCTATATAAGTAGAGCTAGCCACCATAGTAGGGGCATCGAGCAGTTCATCCAGCACTCACCCACACAAGTTAGCCAAGCACAAGAACACCTCAATCTGAGGAGACTCTTCTTCCCCTTGTATTGTTCATCATCAGCCCAAGAGGCAATCCACCACCACCACACTGGAGTAGGGTATTACACCACAACGGTGGCCCGAACCAGTATAAATCTTGTGTATTTCTGTGTTGCGAGTTCGTCGAGTTCGTCTGCGAGATCTTAGCGAGCTAGGGCGTAGATTGGTGGGAGGAAAAGACTTCGCGTGCACCCCAATGTTCAAACCTTAAGGGTTTGCCGGAACCCCACATCCAACAGATGTGTCTCGGTCATGTCTACATAGTTCTCGAACCCGTAAGGTCCGCACGCTTAACGTTCGATGACGATTTGTATTATGAGTTAAGTGTTTTGGTGACCGAAGATTGTTCGGAGTCCCGGATGAGATCAAGGACATGACGAGGAGTCTCGAAATGGTCGAGAGGTAAAGATTGATATATTGGAAGGTAGTATTCGCACACCGGAAGGGTTCCGGAGTGTATCAGGTACATACCGGAGTACCGGAGGGGTTACCGGAACCCCCCGGGGAAAGATATGGGCCATATGAGCCATAGGAGGGGGGCTAACCAGCCCACAAGGGGCTGGTGCGCCCCCCACAAGGGAGGAGGCCGAATTGGACTAGGGAAGGGTGCGCCGGCCCCCCTTTCCTTCTCCTACTCCCTCTCCTTCCCCTTTTCCCCCTCCAGTAGAAGGGAAAAAAGGGGGATCCTACTAGGACTGGAGTCCTAGTAGGACTCCCCTCTCCTTGACACGCCCCTTGTGGCCGGCCTCCTCCCCTCCTCCTTTATATACGGGGGCAGGGGGCACCCCAAAGCACAACAATTGTCTCTTAGCCGTGTGCGGTGCCCCCTCCACAGTTCAACACCCTCAGTCATATCGTCGTAGTGCTTAGGTGAAGCCCTGCGCCGGTAACTTCATCATCACTGTCGCCACGCCGTCGTGTTGACAGAACTCTCCCTCGTCCTCAACTGGATCAAGAGCTCAAGGGACGTCATCGTGCTAAACATGGAGGTGCCGTACATTCGGTACTTGGATCGGTTGGATTGTGAAGACGTTTGATTAAATCAACCGCATTTCTAAACGCTCCCGCTTTCGGTGTACGAGGGTACGTGGACACACTCTCCCCTCTCGTTGCTATGCATCTCCTAGTTAGATCTTGCGTGATCGAAGGAAATTTTTGAATTACTATGTTCCCCAATAGTGGCATCCAAGCCTGGTCTATGCGTAGATGATATGTACACGAGTAGAACACAAAGAGTTGTGGGCGATAATAGTCATACAACTTACCACCAACGTCTTACTTTGATTCGTCGTTATTGTTGGATGAAGCAGCCCAGACCAACATTACATGACCGCGTTCATGAGATTGGTTCTGCCGACGTGCTTCACACACAGGTGGCTGGCGGGTGTCTGCTTCTCCAACTTTAGTTGAATCGAGTTTGACTACGGCATGTCCTTGTTGAAGGTTAAAACAACACACTTGACGAAAAATCGTTTTGGTTTGATGCGTAGGTAAGATCGGCTCTTGCTAGAAGCCCGTAGCAGCCACGTAAAACTTGAAACAACAAAGTAGAGGACGTCTAACTTGTTTTTGTAGGGCATGTTATGATGTGATATGGTCAAGACGTGATGAGATATAAATTTTTGTATGAGATTATCATGTTTTGCAAAAGTTATCGGCAACTGGAAGGAGCCTTATAGTTTTCTCTTTATTGCATAAGATGCAAGTGCGATATAATTGCTTTACTTTATCACTATGTGATAGCAATAGTTGGTGAGACAACCATGTGACGACAAGTTGATAGAGATCAAGATGATGGAGATCATAGTGTCATGTCGGTGGCGATGGAGATCATGACGGTACTTTGGAGATGGAGATCAAAGGCACAAGATGATAATGGCCATATCATGTCACATATTTTGATTGCATGTGATGTTTATATTTTATGCATATTATTTTTCTTAGTATGACGGTAGCATTATGAGATGATCCCTTACTAAAATTTCAAGGTATAAGTGTTCTCCCTGAGTATGCACCATTGCGACAGTTCGTCGTGCGGAGACACCACATGATGATCGGGTGTAATAAGCTCTACGTTCACATACAACGGGTGCAAGCCAGTTTTGCACGTGCAGAATACTTGGGTTAAACTTGACGAGCCTAGCATATGTAGATATGGCCTCAAAACACTGAGACCGAAAGGTTGAACATGAATCATATAGTAGATATGATCAACATAGAGATGTTCACCATTGAAAACTACTCCATCTCACGTGATGATCGGACATGGTTTAGTTGATATGGATCACGTGATCATTTAGATGACTAGACGGATGTCTATCTAAGTGGGAGTTCTTAAGTAATATGACTAACTGAACTTTAATTTATCATGAACATAGTCTTGATAGTCTTTGCAAATTATGTTGTAGATCAATAGCTCATGTTATAGCTCCCCGTTTATTTTTGATATGTTCCTAGAGAAAAATAAAGTTGAAAGATGGTAGCAATGATGCAGACTGGATCCATGATGTGAGGATTATCCTCATTGCTGCATAGAAGAATTATGTCCTTGATGCACAGCTAGGTGATGGACCTTTTGCAGGAGCAGATGCAGACGTTATGAACGTTTGGCAAGCTCGGTATGATGACTACTTGATAGTTTCATGCGCCATGATTTACGGCTTAGATCCGGGACTTCAAAACGTTTTGAATGCCATAGAGCATATAAGATGTTCCAAGAGCTGAAATTGGTATTTCAGACTCATGCCCAAGTCGAGAGGTATGAGACCTCTAACAAGTACTTTGCCTACAAGAAGGAGGAGAATAGCTCAACCAGTGAGCATGTGCTCAGAATGTCTGAGTACTACAGTCACTTGAAACAAGTGGGAGTTAATCTTCCAGATAAGATAGTGATTGACAGAGTTCTCTAGTCGCTATCACCAAGTTACTGGAACTTCATGATGAACTATAATATCCAAGGGATGGAAAAGACAATTCCCGAGCTCTTCGCAATGCTAAAGGCTGCGGAGGTGGAAATCCAAAAGGAGCATCAAGTGTTGATGGTTTACAAGACCACTAGTTTCAAGAAAAAGGGCAAAGAGAAGAAGGGGAACTTCAAGAAGAATAGCAAGCAAGTTGCTACTCCCGAGAAGAAGCCCAAGTCTGGACCTAACCTTGAAACTGAGTGCTTCTATTGCAAAGGGACTGGTCACTGGAAGCGGAACTGCCCCAAGTATTTGGCGGATACGAAGGATGGCAAAGTGAAAGGTATACTTGATATACATGTTATTGATGTGTACTTTACTAGTGTTCATAGTAACCCTAGGGTATTTGATACTGGTTCAGTTGCTAAGATTAGTAACTCGAAACAGGAGTTACAAAATGAACAGAAACTAGTTCAGGGCGAGGCAACGATGCGTGTTGGAAGTGATTCCAAGGTTGATAAGATCACCATCGCATACTCCCTCTACCTTCGGGATTAGTGTTGAACCTAAATAAATGTTATTTGGTGTTTGCGTTGAGCATGAATATGATTGGATCATGTTTATTGCAATATAGTTATTCATTTAAGTCAGAGAATAATTATTGTTCTGTTTACATGAATAAAACCTTCAATGGTCATACACCCAATGTGAATGGTTTGTTGAATCTCGATCGTGGTTATACACATATTCATAATATTGATGCCAAAAGATGCAAAGTTAATAATGATAGTGCAACAAATTTGTGCCACTGCCATTTAGGTCATATTAGTGTAAAGCGCATGAAGAAACTCCATGCGGATGGACTTTTGGAATCACTCGATTATGAATCATTTGATGCTTGCGAACCATGCCTCATGGGCAAGATGACTAAGACTCCGTTCTCTGGAACAATGGAGCAAGCCACTGACTTATTGGAAATAATACATACCGATGTATGCGGTCCGATGAGTGTTGAGGCTCGCGGCGGGTATCGTTATGATTTGAGCAGATATGGGTATATCTACTTAATGAAACATAAGTCTGAAACATTAGAAAAGTTCAAAGAATTTCAGAGTGAAGTGGAAAATCATCATAACAAGAAAATAAAGTTTCTACGATCTGATCATGGAGGTGAATATTTGAGTTATGAGTTTGGTCTTCATTTGAAACAATGTGGAGTAGTTTCGCAACTCACGCCACCTGGAACACCACAGCGTAATGGTGTGTCCGAACATCATAACCGTACTTTATTAGATATGGTGCGATCTATGTTGTCTCTTACCGATTTACCGCTATCATTTTGAGGTTATGTATTAGAGATGGCTGCATTCATGTTAAATAGGGAACCATCTAAATCCGTTGAGACGACACCGTATGAACTATGGTTTGGCAAGAAACCAAAGCCATCGTTTCTTAAAGTTTGGGGTTGCGATGCTTATGTGAAAAGGTTTCAAATTGATAAGCTCGAACCCAAATCGGAGAAGTGTGTCTTCATAGGATACCCAAAAGAAACTGTTGGGTACACCTTCTATCACAGATCCAAAGGCAAGATATTTGTTGCTAAGAATGGATCCTTTCTAGAGAAGGAGTTTCTCTCGAAAGAAGTGAGTGGGAGGAAACTAGAACTTGATGAGGTAATTGTACCTTCTCCCGAATTGGAAATTAGTTCATAAAAGAAATCAGTTCTTGTGATTCCTACACCAATTAGTGACGAAGCTAATGATGATGATCATAAGACTTCAGATCAAGTTACTACCGAACCTTGTAGGTCAACCAAAGTACGATCTGCACCAGAGTGGTACGGTAATCCTGTTCTGGAGGTCATGTTACTTGACCATGACAAACCTACGAACTATGAGGAAGCGATGATGAGCCCAGATTTCGCAAAATAGCTTGAGGCCATGAAATCTGAGATGTGATCCATGTATGAGAACAAAGTATGGACTTTGATTGACTTGCCCGATGATCGGCGAGCCATTGAGAATAAATGGATCTTCAAGAGAAAGATGGACACTGATAGTAGTGTTACTATCTACAAAGCTCGAATTGTCGCAAAAGGTTTTCGACAAGTTCAAGGTGTTGACTATGATGAGATTTTCTCCCTCGTATCGATGCTTAAAAGTCTGTCCGGATCATGTTAGCAGTTGCCGCATTTTATGAAATCTGGCACATGGATGTCAAAATTGTATTCCTTAATGGATTTATTAAAGAAGAGTTGTATATGATGCAACCAGAAGGTTTTCTCAATCCTAAAGGTGCTAACAAAGTGTGCAAAGCTCCAGCGATCCATCTATGGAGTGGTGGAAGCATCTCAGAGTTGGAATATACGCTTTGATGAGTTGATCAAAGCATATAGTTTTATACAGACTTGCGGTGAAACCTGTATTTACAAGAAAGTGAGTGGGAGCACTACAACTTTTCTGATAGGTATATGTGAATGACATATTGTTGATCGGAAATGATGTAGAATTTTCTGGAAAGCATAAAGGAGTGTTTGAAAGGATTTTTCACAGAAAGACCTCGGTGAAGGTACATACATACTGGGCATCAAGATCTATACAGATAGATCAACACGCTTGATAAGACTTTCGATGAGTACATACCTTTATAAGATTTTGAAGGAGTTCAAAATGGATCAGTCAAAGAAGGAGCTCTTGCCTGATTTGTAAGGTATGAAGTTGAGTAAGACTCAAAACCCGACCACGGCAAAAGATAGAGAGAGAATGAAAGTCATTCCCTATGCCTCAACCATAGGTTCTATAAAGTATGCCATGCTGTATACCAGACCTATTGTGTACCTTGCCATGAGTTTGGTAAAGGGATACAATAGTGATCCAGGAGTAGATCAATGGACAATGGTCAAAATTATCCTTAGAGGACTAAGGAAATATTTCTCGATTATGGAGGTGATGAAGAGTTCATCGTAAAGAGTTACGTCGATGCAAGCTTTAACACTGATCTGAATGACTCTGAGTCTCAATCTAGATACATATTAAAAGTGGGAGCAATTAGCTAGAGTAGCTCCATGCAGAGCATTGTAGACATAGAAATTTGCAAAATACATACGGATCTGAATGTGGCAGACCCATTGACTAAATTTCTCTCACAAGCAAAACATGATCACACCTTAGTACTCTTTGGGTGTTACTCACATGGCGATGTGAACTAGATTATTGACTCTAGTAAACCTTTGAGTGTTGGTCACACGGTGATGTGAACTATTGGTGTTAAATCACATGGCGATGTGAACTAGATTATTGACTCTAGTGCAAGTGGGAGACTGAAGGAAATATGCCCTAGAGGCAATAATAAAGTTGTTATTTATATTTCCTTATATCATGATAAATGTTCATTATTCATGCTATAATTGTATTAACTGGAAAACTTGATACATGTGTGGATACATAGACAAAACAGAGTGTCCCTAGTAAGCCTCTACTAGACTAGCTCGTTAATCAAAGATGGTTTAGTTTCCTAACCATAGACATGTGTTGTCATTTGATGAACGGGATCACATTATTAGGAGAATGATGTGATGGACAAGACCCATCCTTTAGCTTAGCATAATGATTGTTAAGTATTATTGCTATTGCTTTCTTCATGACTTATACATATTCCTTTGACTATGAGATTATTTAACTCCCGAATACCGGAGGAACACCTTGTGTGCTATCAAAAGTCACAACGTAACTGGGTGATTATAAAGATGTTCTATAGGTGTCTCCGAAGGTGTTTGTTGGGTTGACATAGATCGATATTAGGATTTGTCACTCTAAGTATCGGGGAGGTATCTCTGGGCCCTCTCGGTAATGCACATCACTATAAGCCTTGCAAGCAATGTGACTAATGAGTTAGTTGTGGGATGATGCATTATGGTACGAGGAAAGAGACTTGCCGGTAACGAGATTGAACTAGGTATGATGATACCGATGATTGAATCTCGGGCAAGTAACATACCGATGACAAAGGGAATAACGTATGTTGTTATTGCAGTTTGACCGATAAAGATCTTCTAGAATATGTCGGAGCAAATATGAGCATCCAGGTTCCGCTATTGGTTATTGACCGGAGATGTGTCTCTGTCATGTCTTCATAGTTCTCGAACCCGTAGGGTCCGCATGCTTAACGTTCGATGACGATTTGTATTATGAGTTAAGTGTTTTGGTGACCGAAGATTGTTCAGAGTCCCAAATGAGATCAAGGACATGACGAGGAGTCTCAAAATGGTCGAGAGGTAAAAATTGATATATTGGAAGGCAGTATTCGGACACCGGAAGGGTTCTGAAGTGTATCGGGTACATACCGTAGTACCGGAGGGGGTTACCGGAACCCCCGAGGAAAGATATCGGCCATATGGGCCATAGGAGGGAGGCTAACCAGCCCACAAGGGGCTGGTGCGTCCCCCACAAGGGAGGAGGCCGAATTGGACTAGGGAAGGGGGCGCCACCCCCTTTCCTTCTCCTACTCCCTCTCCTTCCCCTTTTCCCCCTCCGGTAGAAGGAAAAAAGGGGGGAATCCTACTAGGACTGGAGTCCTAGTAGGACTCCCCTCTCCTTGGTGCGCCCCTTGTGGCCGGCCTCCTCCCCTCCTCGTTTATATACGGGGGCAGGGGCACCCCAAAGCACAAGAGTTGTCTCTTAGCCGTGTGCGGTGCCCCCCTCCACAGTTCAACACCTCGGTCATATCGTCGTAGTCCTTAGGTGAAGCCTTGCGTTGGTAACTTCATCATCACCATCGCCACGCCGTCGTGCTGACGGAACTCTCCCTCGTCCTCAACTAGATCAAGAGCTCGAGGGACGTCATCATTCTGAACACGAAGGTGCCATACGTTCAGTACTTGGATCGGTTAGATCGTGAAGACGTTCGACTACATCAACCACGTTACTAAACGCTTCCACTTTCGGTCTACGAGGGTACATGGACACACTCTCCCCTCTTGTTGCTATGCATCTCCTAGTTAGATCTTGCGTGATCATAGGAAATTTTTTGAATTACTACGTTCCCCAACACAGGCAACCAATCATTGACCCCAGTTTTAATGCTATGATTCATCACCACCAGAGCTATCAGGAGGAAAGATCTGAGGACCCTATGCAGTTGGAGTTAATGTCTAACTCCATGTCACAGAACAAAATTCTTTGAGCAGGAGCACATGCAGTTTTGATTGACACTCAGCAATCACCAGCCACGGAGAATCTCAGTTCAGTTGCCAAGAACACTACAGAGGACAATCTGTCCGGAGACTGCAACAGAGATCTCAACACAAGTGATTCCCTTTCTTCTGACATGTCTGCCCCCTGGGTTCCTTGTCCCTGTATATCTAAACAGGCATGAGTTTGATGCAGCTAAGGAAAAGGGGCCTATTATTCAAGAAGGTTCTGAGAACACAGAGTAGGCAGTTGATAATCCAACTGAATTAATAGGGCAGGAAGGGGTAAAGATTTGGAAAGAACATTTTGAACCAAAGTCTGATAGCTTGAACATTATCCAGGTACCTGCTCACTGGGTTAATTTTCTCTTAGTAGTTATGCTCTCTCCTGACAAATTTGACTGGGCTAAGAAGTTTGTTCAGTCTAAAGTTTGGGAGATCATCACCCAAGGATCCACAAACCAATATACTTTCTCATTTGCAGTCCCCTCAACATGCCCAACTGTAAATGCCCTCACATGCTCTCAGCTTATTCAGGTCCAAGGAGAGAACAGATGGAGAATTTACCCTACAGAAATAGCTTCTATGGAATTCATGTCTACCTCCTCTACATCTGCACTTCATAAGAACATAAAGAGGAAAGATAAGGTCCCACTGGTTGAAACTGAGGTAAGAAGAAGCTGTAGACTACAAAAATTGGCCAAAGGATATAAGAAAAGCATTTGTGAAGATAGAAATTGTCTTTCATGTAATGCATTACCTCCCCCCATCCCTACAAAAGTAGTTAAAAACCTTAACTCTACTTTTTGCAAGGTTAATGCAAAAGCTTCAACTAAGGACCAGTTGGCTAATAGGAACAAGAAGAGAAAAAAGACAAATGCAGCAGTAGAAGCCTCCAAGACCTTGGATAACCCTACAGAGAATTCCAAGGCAGTCAAGGGACAGACTCAACTGAAGGAGTAGCTCTTCCTTCCAGTTAGTTATAGTCTCTAGTATGATTTTAAACCATGAGATCTATGCATATGCATGTTGGGGCACCACCCTATGTAAGACTTGGCTTTGTGGGTCTTGTGATTTTGGATGGTTTATGTATGTGGACTGAACTAGTTCCTGTCAGAATGTTATGGATAAGTTGGACAGTCTATCTCAGTTTTAGTAACTTCTGCATCCAACCATTATGTCTAGAGATTGGACGATTCTAAATTGGAATATCAGGGGTATCAATGATCCTAAGAAATGGTCTGCAATTTCAAATAAAATTGAGGACTCACATTGCTCCATTATTTTCCTTCAGGAAACTAAAAGGGAGAATATTGATAGTTCTTATATCGGAAATTTCTGTCCTAGGAGGTTTAATAGATTTGAAACCGTTCCAGCTATAGGTGCATCTGGGGGCTTATCATTTCTTGGAATGAACAGATCTTTAAAGGAAGTCTTGTCCACTCCAATGAGTTTTCTCTTACTATGGAATTTACCTCTAATCACAATGGAGATAAATGGTTCTTAACTAATGTATATGGCCCTTTCCTGCAACAAGAGAGGACAAACTTCATCTCATGGTTGCGAGACTATCAAACCACAAATTCCAAAAACTGGTTGTTACTTGGAGACTTTAATTATATCAAATATCCTCAAAACAGAAACAGAGCAGGAGGAAACATGACAGATATGCTAGCTTTTAATGAGGCTATAAACAATCAAGCACTGGTGGAGATCCCACTCAAAGGAAGGAATTATACTTGGAGTAATCTACAGGAGGCTCCTTTATTAGAAAAACTTGACCGGTGCTTCACCTTTGATCAGCGGACTTTGTCATACCCTTCTACATTTGCATACCCTCTGGCCAAAACCACATCTGATCATGTTCCTATCATGATTTCAAAGAGGTTATAACAAGGATTTGGTCACAAGAGGTTTTGGAAACAGACAGTGCTAAAGTAATTGCTACAAAATTCAAGAGACTGGGGAAAGGTATCAAAATCTAGGCCAGGAATTTATCTGACCTTAAACAGGTCATTGAGGACACAAACTTCATGATTCTATGCTATCACACTCCAGAGGAATTCAGGAACTTGACATTAGAGGAAGAAAATGGTAGGAAGATTCTGAAAGCACATATGGCCTCAATTCTGGAGCATCAGAGGATTTATTGGAAACAAAGAGCTACAATCAGGCAAATCAAGGTGGGGGAAGCAAACACCAAATATTTTTAGGCCAAAGCTACCATCAAATTCAGACATAACAATATAGCCATGCTTAAAGATGAGGATGGGAATGAACACTTTGACCACAATGCTAAATCTGCAATTCTTTACAGAGCTTTTAAAGCTAGAATGGGCACCACCTCTGAAACATCAAACCCTCTATAGCTTCACCATTTGTTGTTGTCACAGTTGGATCTGGAGACTCTGGAGACACCATTCTCTAAAGAAGAAATTGACAAAATCATTGCTGAGATGCCATTTGATAAATCACCTGGCCCTGATGGTTTCAATGCTACTTTTTTGAAAAACTGCTGGGACATAATTGCTCATGATTTTTATAAGCTCGTTTAGGACTTCTATGAGGGGACAATAAATCTTCAGAGTATCAACTACTCCTTCATCACACTTATTCCTAAAACTAAATCTGCAGCACCACCTTATGAATTCAGGCCAATCTCACTTCTCAATTGTACACTCAAGATTATTACCAAGCTGCCAGCAAACATATTACAGAAAGTGATCCTCAGGTTGGTCCACAAAAACCAATATGGCTTCTTGAACAACAGGAATATTCAAGACTGTTTAGCTTGGGCCTATGAATACATTCATCAGCGTCAGCAATCTAAGAAAGAAATTGTCCTATTAAAATTGGATTTTGAGAAAGCCTTTGATACGCTCAATCATGATACTCTTATTGAAATTTTGAATGCAAAATGTTTTGTAAGAAGTGGATCCACTAGATTAAAATGATCTATAGCACTAGTTGCTCATCTGTCCTCCTTAATGGCATTCCTGGTAAATTTCTCTGCAGAAAAGGAGTGAGACAAGGAGATCCCCTCTCCCCCTTGATCTTTGTTCTAGCTGCAGACTTGCTTCAGTCTATGATGAATGAGGACATGTCAAGCTCTCTGGTGCAGTCTCCTCTGTCACACAGCTCCAACACACACTATCCCATTATCCAGTATGCAAATGACAACATTCTAGTGGCCAATGCAAATGCTCAAGAGCTCACTCACATCAAGAACCTTTTTCTCCACTATGCTGCCTACACTGGTCTGAAAGTGAATTATTCCAAGTCCACCTTAATATCAATTAATACCCCTGCAACAAAGATGGTGGAGCTGTCTGCTTTAATGGGTTTCAAGATTGGACAACTACCTCACACTTATCTGGGGCTGCCTCTTTGCACATCTAAACCCAGAGTTGAAGATTTCGCTCCTCTGCTGAAAAGAATAGAAACAAGGTTGCTCAGTTGCTCCAGTTTGCTTTCCTCGGGAGACAAACTCACTTTGATCAAATATGTTTTCACCAACATGCCTACTTTTTTCATGTGCACCCTGTCCATTCCCAAAACAGTGGTTAAGCAGATTAATATCTACCTGAAGCAGTGTTTCTGGAGGAAATATGGCACTTTGGAGACTAGGACTGCTTTAATCTCATGGGAGAAAGTTTGCAAGCCCAAGGAGTGTGGAGGTCTTGAAGTTCTGGATATCTCTACACATAATCAAGCACTTCTCATGAAATTCTTGCACAAATTCTTGAAGAAAGAAGATGTCCCATGGGTTAACATCATTTAGGAAACATATTATCATTCTGCTCCACCAGATGAGAGGCCACAGGGATCCTTTTGGTGGAAATCAATTCTGAAACTGCTACCTATCTATAAGGTAAGAGCCAACTTCAAGGCAGGAAAGAGAGATACAACATTCTTCTGGACTGATAATTGGAATGGTCAACCTCTTTTTCAAACATAACCTGAGTTACACTCTTTTGCTATAGATAAGAGCATTGCACTTAATGAGGTGACAGAATCCCCAGAGTTTTCTACTCTTTTTCATCGTCCTCTGTCACTCCAGGCCTACCGATAATTCAATTCCATGATTGAGTTGATTGCAATAAGAGAACACTCTATTGTTCCAGATAAATGGCTTTACAAATGGAGCAACTCCAAGTATTCCCCCATGAAGATGTATAAATCAATCATGTCATTAGAGAGCCCAAATGGATTCTACAAGATCTTATGGCAAACTTCGTGCAGAATCAGGCACACGATCTTTTGTTGGATGCTCCTTTATGACAGAGTGAACTCAAGAAATCTGCTTCAATGCAAAAATATGTTTCTAGAGGATTATAACTGCGCACTATGTGCACATAAAACTGAGGAAACTAGCTATCATCTCTTTTGGGATTGCTCTTTTGCTCAGGCCTGTTGGGACTCAGTTCTGCAGGGTAGACAGAGAGGAAGGGGATTGCTCTTTTGCTCAGTAGATGTATGTTTGATGAGGTCTCACTTGCTCTACCTCAACTACCGCCAACCATTGCTATGGACATCATCATGGGTTGCTGGAGCATTTGGTCAGTTAGAAATGATAAGATTTCCAGATCAGCCGCACCACATATCAACACTTGGAAATTCTATCTCAAAGAAGGACTGTGGGCGGCAGAGTTAAGAGCTAAAGAGAGCAGAGCAATCAAGATAAGGAAGTGGGTTGAGCAGATTCTAGGACAAGAATAATTTTTCTTTTATGTTGCCTAGAGCTGGGATTGGCTGATTGGTGTTCTTTTGTTTACCCTATGTATATTATGTACTATATTTTATTAATAGAAATACCGTAGAACTATTGTTCTACAGTTCTACGGTTTCCAGTCAAAAAATAGCTTGTACATGAACCACTACATTACTCATAAATTTCTAATGTCTATATCAGGAGTCGGTGGCATCGAAATAATCAAATTCCATATCAATGGGCTCATGATAAAAAAGCGGCAACTATGTGCCGTCGACATCAACATCGTTTATCATGGAGTGGACAATCATAATATTGACAAATGATTCCTCCTTGAGGGTCGCTTCCCCGGAATTTAGAAAATCCTCGGTAAATCACAAGCATCGCATATTTGCCAACAATTTTTCACGGTCACCTCACCCTCAATGGAACAAAAACGTAAGAATAGAGGGCAAAGCATGGCTTTTCTTTACCTCATTGCCATTGTTGATCCGATGCATGACTGGGAAGCTGCCCTTGTTTTGCCATCCGTAGGGAGGAAGTGAGGAGGGGTAAAGGCATCGAAGGCACCATTCCTTTTCTTCTTCTTCTTTGATTGATTCAGTGAGGACCATTGCTTCCCGGCAAGGGGGAGGTCGCTGCCTCCATGCAGCTGCATAGGCACCTCCGACTGGCACTCTTTGCCGGCAGGATCGAGGTCGGCTATCGGAGGTGCATGAGGCATAGACTATTGTAGTCGCTGACTCCGACTCCAAAGCATTGGGATCGGACATGGGGGTTGCGGAGGTGACCATGGCATCATTGACGAGGACTAGGGATAGTGGGAATTGGTCAGCGGCGGTGCTACTGTGAGGGAGGGGAAGCGGCGGTGCGGGCCGGAAAAGCAGCGGGAAGGGAAAATGTCTTTTGCACCAATTCGGACGGTGTGTGTGATCCAATTCCCCCTCGCCAAATGTGAAGTCTTGTGGGCTACATATAGAGCGTTCTCCATAAATTATGGCGACCTAAGAAGGGATGGAAACTCTTAGAGTGGCATTTTTTGGTAAAATCATCATATTGGTGGTTATTATATAAATCAGGATGATAATTGTGATTATCCCAGAGTTGCTCATAGCCGCAACTTTCCCTACTCATTATACACTTGAGGCTCATGCTCAGAAATATACGTAGCAGTGCACCCTTCATAAACAATCGCTTTAAGATTATATCTCAAGTTTTCTTTTTCATTTTTCATGATAAGATCTACCTCCAGTGACCACACACTAGTAGAAAAAGGGTCAAATGTGAAGCACATTAGTGCCGGTTTGAATTTGAGCCGGCACTAATGTGACCATTAGTGCTGGTTCCAACGGCTAGGGGGGCGGGCATCATTAGTACCGGTTCGTGGGTAACCTTTAGTACCGGTTCATGCCACGAACCGGTAGTAATGAGGCTGTGTCAGGCTATGGTCAGTCTGGGGCCCCCACGAAGACCTTTAGTACCGGTTCATGCCATGAACCGGTACTAGAGTTTCTTTGTAAGCTGATTTTTAGTCCCACCTCGCCAAGAGAGAGGCAGTATGAACGGTTTATAAGCCGTGAGTGCACAGACAATGACGAAGAGTTGCAATGCTCACCTACATGTTGATTAGCTTCAAGCCTTGCGGAATAGCATAGATTGCACTGAGCTATGTGCAGTGCAGTCTACACTATTCCGAATGGCTTGAAGCAAATTAACCAGCATTGCATCTCTTTTTTATTTTTAATAACTTATTTGAACTCCGGACTTCTTTTGTGTTCAGTATGCAGCATTCAAAGCGACGTCATCAATTTCCAACATGTTCTAACATCATTTGTTGTTTTTTGGTCATTTACCTAATTGTTTAGAGAGCTAAATGACCATGAAATTGAAAATCACTACACAATGAATCCTGAAAATGTTGAAACTTGGCATGGTATCATCATATCACCCGCATAGCATGCGCGAAAGAGTAGAGAGGGTCACGGCAAAAACTGGACGCACTTCGTATACAAACTGGACAAACTCTTTTAGAGTATCAGGGTTTCGGACAAGAACTCATCTGTTACATGGCCACTTCAATGTTTTTTAAACTTATTTGAACTCCGGACTTCTTTTGTGTTCAGTATGCAGCATTCAAAGCGACGTCATCAATTTCCAACATGTTCTGACATCATTTGTTGTTTTTCAGTCATTTACCTAATTGTTTAGAGAGCTAAATGACCGTGAAATTGAAAATCACTACAAAATGAATTCTGAAAATGTTGAAACTTGGCATGGTATCATCATATCACCCGCATAGCATGCGCGAAAGAGTAGAGAGGGTCACGGCAAAAACTGGGACGCACTTCGTGTACAAACTGGACAAACTCCTTTCGGAGTATCAGGGTTTCGGACGAGAACTCATCTGTTACACGGCACTTCAATGTTTTTTAAACTTATTTGAACTCCGGACTTCTTTTGTGTTCAGTATGCAGCATTCAAAGCGACGTCATCAATTTCCAACATGTTCTGACATCATTTGTTGTTTTTCGGTCATTTACCTAATTGTTTAGAGAGCTAAATGACCGTGAAATTGAAAATCACTACAAAATGAATCCTGAAAATGTTGAAACTTGGCATGGTATCATCATATCACCCGCATAGCATGCGCGAAAGAGTAGAGAGGGTCACGGCAAAAACTGGACGCACTTCGTGTACAAACTGGACAAACTCTTTCGGAGTATCAGGGTTTCGGACGAGAACTCATCTGTTACACGGCCACTTCAATGTTTTTTAAACTTATTTGAACTCCGGACTTCTTTTGTGTTTAGTATGCAGCATTCAAAGCGACGTCATCAATTTCCAACATGTTCTGACATCATTTGTTGTTTTTCGGTCATTTACCTAATTGTTTAGAGAGCTAAATGACCGTGAAATTGAAAATCACTACAAAATGAATCCTGAAAATGTTGAAACTTGGCATGGTATCATCATATCACCCGCATAGCATGCGCGAAAGAGTAGAAGGGTCACGGCAAAAACTGGACGCACTTCGTGTACAAACTGGACAAACTCTTTCGGGAGTATCAGGGTTCGGACGAGAACTCATCTGTTACACGGCCACCTCAATGTTTTTTAAACTTATTTGAACTCGGACTTCTTTTGTGTTCAGTATGCAGCATTCAAAGCGACGTCATCAATTTCCAACATGTTCTGAACATCATTTGTTGTTTTTCGGTCATTTACCTAATTGTTTAGAGAGCTAAATGACCGTGAAATTGAAAATCACTAAAATGAATCCTGAAAATGTTGAAACTTGGCATGGTATCATCATATCACCCGCATAGCATGCGCGAAAGAGTAGAGAGGGTCACGGCAAAAACTGGACGCACTTCGTGTACAAACTGGACATACTCTTTCGGAGTATCAGGGTTTCGGACGAGAACTCATCTGTTACACGGCCACTTCAATGTTTTTTAAACTTATTTGAACTCCGGACTTCTTTTGTGTTCAGTATGCAGCATTCAAAGCGACGTCATCAATTTCCAACATGTTCTGATATCATTTATTGTTTTTCGGTCATTTACCTAATTGTTCAGTATGCAGCATTCAATTTCCAGAAGAAATTAAATAGAAGAAAAGAAATAATGCAGAAAATAAAAAACTATACAAAAAATTACTCAAAAATAAATAGAAGAAAATAAATAATGCAGAAAAAAAAAACTATAATAAAAAACTACTCAAAAATAAATAGAAGAAAATAAATAATGCAGAAAGAAAACTATATAAAAAATTTGTTGGCGCGCTTGCCCAGTGGGCCTGCCAGACCTAGGGTGTGCAAATGCAGGCCCAGAAGGCCAGCAGCTCACAGGGCAGCGCGCCCTAATTAATTAGGCCCAGAAGCCTGCTATATAGAGGAGTTCGAAGAGGTAGCCGCGGGTGGGTTTATAAACCAGTGCGGCTGCCCTTCGCCCGGCGAGGTGGGACTAAACATTGTGCACCGCCGGTGGCAGCGCCAACCTTTAGTACCGGTTGGTGGCTCCAACCGGTACTAAAGGGGGGGTCTTTAGTACCGGTTCGTGGCACGAACCGGTACTAAAGGGGCCGTTTCCCGCCCCTTGGCCTGCGAAAATTGGCCTTTAGTACCGGTTGGTGGCTCCAACCGGCACTAAAGACCCCTCCTATATATATGGAACCTACGAAAAAATTAGTTCATCGACCACCAGTAGTTCTTCTCGATCCAAACTTCTTCGCCGCGCGCCCGTCGCCCCATCGCGCGCCGCCCTCGCCGCCCCCGCCGCCCGTCGCCGTCACCGCCAGACCCGTCGCCCCTGCCGCGCCCGTACGTCGCCGCCGCCTCTCGCCCGCCGCGCCCGTCCCCCCGTCGTCGCCCGCCGCCGCCCGTACGCCTCCGTCCCCCAGTCGTACGTTACACACACACACATACACACACATTATTAATTTTTATTTATTTTCTATTTTCTGTTGTTTAGATTAATGTTAGATAAATTACGTAGATAATAATGTTAGAATGTTAATGGTTAGATGAATTATATGGAAAAGATGTTAAATATTAATGTCAAATATATTTTACATGAATTAGAACAAGTTGAACTAGTTGAATTAGTATAGCTAGATATTAATTAGGTATATATATGAGATTATTTGAACTAGTTGAATTAATATAACTAGTTTATTTTTAGTATGAAAATTAATAGAACAAGTTTATTTTTAGTAAGAAAATTTAGGTATATGAGATTTGATGATCTAATCAAAATATTACTATATAGAACTACCTACTTTATTTTAGTAAGAAATTAATAAAACTAGTTTATTTTTAGTAAATGCTTAGTTGAATTAATAGAACTAGTTTATTTAGTTGAATTAATAGAACTAGTAAGTGTTTAATGTTTCATCTATATATGAACATATATGTTAGATATTAGATGAATTAGTTCAATTAATTAGTTGAACTAGTTAGTTGAATTAGTTTAATTAATTAGGTATATTCTTCGTCAGTGCTTAGTTGAACTAGTTGAATTAACGAATTAGTTGAATTAATAGAACTAATAAGTGTTTAATGTTTCACCTATGAACATAGGAATGTCGTCTGACGACGAACACGATTTCATTATGTGTGAATACTGCGAAGACCAGCGCGGCCTGTGCGGCCAAAATTTTCTAGTTGATGATAGACGCTTCAGCATCAAGCTGGATGAGAATTTCAAAGTGGATACAGTAAGTCACAACAACAAGTCTTTTTTCATAATTAAGCATGACTTATGCTTCATTTTGCTTCACCTTTTAATTTTAATTTTTCACTATTCTACTAGCGTATCCCCTGCCATGCAAGAATTTTTGTCTTGGATAAGATAGGTTTCAGTCCTAACGAAAGTATGGAGGTAAAAAGAGTTTACTTGAAGACCGAGCATGATTATACCTTCAACGTCAAATTATACAATGCAGACACATACACCTATTTTGAATGCAAAACTTGGCAAGCACTATGCAAGGCTTATGCATTTGAGCCTGATATGGTTATCACCTTTGATATTCGTCCGGAAGATGATATTGAAGGTAATAGAGACATCTGGGTCGATGTGCAGACGCCTCCAGTTCTACCATTATGTAAGTTTCTCAACCATATTTATGTCTTCGATATGAGATTATTTGAACCAGTTGAATAATTAATAGATCTCAATTAATATTGACAGCTTACTTCCAGTCAAGCAAACATGTCCGGCGCTTGGTAGACAGGACCATCCACTGTCCCGGGGCTGAACTAAACTGCGAGGAGACAAGTCATTATGTTTCATGGCTTGAGGATCTTGATACTGTCAAGACAAATTTCTTTTCTGCACATAGAAATGTTAGTACTCAAAACGTGCGACCAATAGTGTTCGTACTGAACTACGGTCACATATATTTAGGAAAGATGGTAAGATTTCTACTATTTCTTCTCAGTGCATCTTTTGCATACATTATTTTTTAAGCTAAACTTCATTGCTAAGTATGTTACTATACGATGTTCTTCAACAGGGACTCCCGATGAATGTTGTGCCTGATTGGATCGAGACTAAAGGTACCATGAATATTGTTAGCTTACGGCCAAGATATCCTACAATGCACTTTAGTGCATTCAGGATTTCTAATAGCGAGGAATGCTTAATAGTAAACGATTGGAGCAAAATTGTGAACGATCACAGAGAAGTACTAGGGGGCAGCAATCAGAAGCGCAACCCACGATTAGGAGACAGGTTCATATGCATGCTCCAATATGATGAATCAGCAAAGCTATACATGTTTTATGCTATTTTACCTGAGAGAGAGCAGCAGGAGTGATTAATTAGCTAGTTCATGCTCTTAGTACTTGTCCTCTCATGTCCGTGTTCTTCGTCCTACTTAATCTCAAACAGTGATTTGCTTTTGTGGTGTTATGAACGCTTATAATATCATTACCATGTTGAACTCGATGATATCTTTACTATGAAAACCATTGGTGATGATATATATGATGCAAGAGTTTTTATATTAATTAATATGATGATGATGATGATGAGTTATTATATCATTTATGAAAGAAATTGCATATTAGTTTCAACTGGATGGATTCTAGCTAAGTGATCAAGTATATATATGCCATATCCATATTACCTCGATCACTTAAGTAGGTGATCAAGTATATATAATATGGATATGACATATACTTGATGACTTAGCTAGGATCCACACGCATCCAGTCAAACTAATCACCTAATGATTTAACAACTCATTATAATGTAAAACAATCACTAAATTAAATTGAAAACACATAATTAAAGTAAAAAAACCAAAACACACCAAAACATTTAGTACCGGTTGGTGTTACCAACCGGTACTAATGTCCTACGCGCCCACGGAGCTAGCTCGTGCCACGTGTTTGCCCTTTAGCACCGGTTCGTGCTGAACCGGTACTAAAGGGGGGGGGGGCTTTAGTGCCCACCAATTAGTGCCGGTTATGGAACCGGCACTAAAGGCCCTTACGAACCGGTTTTAAAGCTCCGTTTTCTACTAGTGACAAGTCTCTGCTTACCTCATTTCCGTGTGGATGCGATGTTCGTTTTTATAGAAGAAGGTAAGAGCAACTCCAACTGGCCGACCCTTTCATCTGCCCATGTCCATTTGGGTCGAAGCGTACAAAAACGCCGGCCTAACGCGCCCGCTTCGTGTCCACGGCGACACATTTCAGGCTCGTGAGCATTTCAGGCCTAGATTTGGGTCTGATTTATGTCGGGGCGAACATGAAGCTGATGCGCCGCATGTCCCCTCGTTGTCCGCTGCGACCCCACATGTCGGCCGGCCAACCACCACACACGGGGCATGTTTACTGCAGCCACCTACTGCAGGCCCACATGTCAGCGATTGGAAGCTATGGGAGGCCACCCTTTTTTAATCCACGCGTGCGGAGGAGCCGGCCTCATCCACTTCCACTTCCACTGCCCGTCCACATCTATCCCCCGCGTGCTCCCACGCTGGCGACAAGTAAACCCTAGCCATGAGTTTCTTCAGCAGCTTCGGCAAGAGGAAGGGGAAGCATGCCCCCGGTGCCAGCTCGTCCCGTGCGCTTCCTCCTCCGCTGTCGCCGGCGCCTGCCCGCCCTGTGAGGCAGTGCCTGCACATTCCGGTGCACCTGGCGCGATGGCACTAGCAGTACCGGCAGCTGCTGCCATACCCAGACGTCACCCTACCGCATGACTGACATCTGGATCCGCGACGGAACCCGATGCCGGCAGTGCCGCGATCACACGCCGAGGAGGTGCGCATGCAGCGGGAGCTCCTGACGCTGGAGCAACACGCGCTTCTGGCATAGCACTGGCTCTCCCGATTAAGAGGTATGGTTTTCCCTCGAGCACGAGGAGAAACGCTGACGCGGCGTCTAACAGCACCACACCAACCCTCCATCGCCCCCTGTGGTCAAGCCGAAGGAGGAGGAGGCAGAGGCTGCGTACTAGGCCGCGCTGGCGGCGGCCATGCAGACCTCCATCGAGGAGGAGCCACGCAAGGAGGAGGAGAAGGAGACCGCCTACCAGGCAAGGCTGGCGGAGGCCACCGCCCTATCTGCGGCCGGCGACTGTGTGGTTCTGCCATCGCCGACGAGGCTCCAACCCCCGACGCCCAAGGCCGAGTCGGCGCCGACGGAGCGCTACGTCTGGACCGGTGGGCTGCGCGAGAGGGTTAGTGCCCCTCCCCCGTGTGGCTCGGTGCGACGCTGGCGCAGGAGGTGGCATACCTCGAGCAGTGGAGGCAGCGCGCTGTGGCGGACGAGCGCGCCAACGGCGAGCGGCTCACGCAGATCGAGCGCGAGGAGGAGGAACGCCACAGAAGGAGGAGGAGGACCGCCGTGCTCCGGACCAGCCGGCGGTGCAGCCAACTCAGCAGGGCGACGTGGTCCGAGCCTAGGAGGCGTCATTCCTCTGGGTTGGCCCGGCGCCGGAGCTCGTTGACCTCACTAGCCCTGGGTTGGACAACGAGTATGTCTAGGGCAGCGCGCGGCGGCTTGGACTTTTTTTTAATGTTTTAATGTTTATGTGGACTTTGACCGGCGGTTGACCGGTTTTAATATTTAATTATGTTAATTTTGAATGTGATTGATCTTTTTTTAAAGTTCATGTTTAAAAAATATGGGTGATGCCAGTATTGGGTGCACGCGTTGATCCAACCAAAAAAACGGACACGGCCATCCATACGGTCGACCCAAACGGATAAAAAACGAACGAAATGTGTGTCTGTTTGAGTTAGCCAGTTGGAGTTGCTCTAAAATAGATAACACATACTCTTCCTGCTGCAGGTTATCTTGTTCTCAGATCAGAGATAGACACGTGCACGGAGAGATTCAAAAATCGTTCCAAACGACGTTTCACTCATCTGCGATTAGGCCTTCTCTGTAGCAGCATGGTGATCGGAGTCTTCGAAGACTTGGCAGAGGGAGAAAGATTTGTCCGTTGGCGTGGTCACATCCCTGGATACCGTGTGAACTAGCTGTTTTTTTCTTCGAAAAGGAGTGGACTAGCTGTTTACGTCAATGGTATTACCACGAGAAGGTTGTGACAAATAATTGTGTGTCAATCATATCCACGTAAAACTATGTTTATCATAGATTTGTTAAGGCTCGCTAAGCCTTTAACGATTTAAAAGTTAACAAAAAATATAAAATAAATAATGAAGCATCACTCTAATATAATAAGATGATCCACCGAAGGGATTGTGAAAATATGCATTTATGTGTTTTCACAAAAAGAAAAACAATCATTTCAGCTTACTGCGAGATAAATATATACTAAATTATTTGGCTTTTTAAGACACGCACAATCATAGTTTTTCAATCACTCTATTGGATCATGTTGTATTATAGGTGTGTTGTTTTAGTATTTTTTTAAGAACTTTTGGAAACTTTTACACCGTCGAAACCTTTAACTAGTTAATGTTATATATGTAGTTGTGAATTGTTATTCGGTTTAATGTATTGCTGTATTATTTTTTTGTACACAACTGGAATGTAAAGAGGGGGCTATAGATAAAATGCAAAAATATGATTGTATTTCGTTGAATATTTTCATTGAAGCATCTCCAAGATTAGGTGAGGATGTGATTGCATGGGGGCCGGGGAAGCTCGGCGTCTTCACGGTCAAATCAGCATATATGCTGGCTTTTGAAGCAGCTCACAGAAATACCGCAGAGGCGTCTAGCACTTCGCCAGATGGAAGTAGAAAATGCTGGCAATATATATGGAGATGTGATGGCCGCACTGTGTGCAATTTTTGCTTGGAGATTGACTATTGACTAGTTTCCGACATGGAGGAATAAACACAAGATTGGACTGGAGCTTTCAAGTAGATGTCCAGTTTGTGGTATGGACGAGGAGGACAATTTCCACCCGTTTGTGAGATGCCAATACAGACGTGATCTTTATCTAGCCATGGCCGAGATTTGGATTTTACCAACCCTTGATTCCCTGTTGCCTGTTGGTAAGGAATGGCTACTTCACGTACTTGCCCCTTTGAACGAAATTCAAAAAAGTATGCTACTGTTAATTTTTTGGAGAAGCTGGTTCAATCGGAATGAGATAGTACATCATAAACCTGCTCCTCCCATGGAAGTATCAATAAGGTTTCTTCAGAATTACTTGGATGCCCTAATTGGCATCAAACTGAACTCACGCTTCAATCCGGCAAAGGGGAAGTGCAGCATATCCTATGATGTGAAGCCTAGGTCCGTTGTTGAGCACCCCGTGAATGGCGATACACCTTGGAGGCCGCCCCAGCTTGGCTGGGTGAAGCTTAACACGGATGGGTCTTACTCGTCCGCTGGTGGAGCGGGTGCTGGAATGATTTTGCGAGATAACTTAGAAGCCATAATATTCTCATCATGCAGGGCCTTGTTCTCATGTAGAGACGCTCTGGAGGCGGAGTTATATGCATGTATGGAAGGCTTATCTTTCGCAATTCAACGCTCCAATCTTGCAATTGCCATTGAGATGGACTCGACTACAGCCGTGGCTATTATTTCATGTGGCGAGGTGGATCGCTCAGTTTATGCTTCTTTGGTTAGTGAAATTAAATTCTTGTTGAGTCTTAGGCAGAATTGTATTACACATGTGCCTCGTTGTTAAAATAAAGCGAGTGATAGACTAGCTAGTTTTGCTAGAGTAGAAGGTCGTACTATGACTTGGGTCGGTTCAGGCCCGGAGGATGTTTTGAAGTTAGTCCTTGATGATTGTAAGGACTTGGTGAATGAGTAATACAGGTATTATTCCCACAAAAAAGTGTATTAGGCTATTGGTAAAGACTTCTGTATGTTAGGTTCTAACTTCTGTTGTATGAAACCACAAATTTTTATTTTTATAACTTGCTTGCTTTTTCATTTTAATTAAGGTATATCTCAGGTTTTGCTTTTTCTTTAGGAATGTTATCTAGTGAACGTTCCCAACGAGGAGGAGGATAAACAAACGCATATTCCTAGCAGTTTTAGTTGTAATGCTAGATCAAACAATGACAACTTTTAAAATAAAACTGTCTTCCTCCGAAGAAACATTCATGCTATTTCGAAGAAAGTGTCATGCGAATATGAACAAACTACTAGCAAAATCGTACATAAATGTCATCCCTTTCAGCGAACGTTCGTCAGCTATTGTGGTCCATTTCTTTTTTACGGGAAGGATCTATCTCTCCAGTTGACTCTAGTTGACCGTAAGTCTCCGCTACCTCATTTCCGTGTGGATACGAGATTCCTTTTTCTGGAGGATGCTACAGAGAGTATACACTTGCAGTTGCAGGCTATCATGCTCTCACATCAGAGAGACATGCACTGAGAGATTCATACGCCTTAGCTCCGTAGCATCGAAGTCGTCGGAGACTTGCCGATAGCACATGCGGAGGGCGAGAGATTCGTCCGCTCTTACAGATAATCACATTCATGTCTTTGGTGGATCTTAGAGGTCGCGTTCTCCGGTGGAGCGATTTCATCCGGGAAACTTTCCTTTGGGGTGGGAAAATCAAAGCCATTGACATCACTAACGATTCTATCATCATAGGAGCACCAATCTTCATCAACACCTTCACCAGCACCATTTTCTCTCAAACCCTACTTCATCTTTTGTATTTGATCTTTATCCCAAAATGTCAGATTGATACCTATGGATTGTTAGTAGTGTTGATTACATCTCGTAGTTGATGCTAGTCGGTTTATTTGATGGAAGATTAAATATTCGGATCCTCAAGCATATTCAATACACATCTAATCTTGAACATGAATATGATTTGTGAGTAGTTAATTTTGTTCTTGACGGCATGGAAGAAGTCTTGTTATAATTAATCATGCGAAGTTGGTATTCATTTAATATTTTGATGATATGTATGTTCTTCTTCTTTTAGTGGTGTCATATGAATGTCAACTACATGGCATTTCACCATACATGGATCAAAAGGAAGCCATTAGAAAGTAATAAGTAGATGATGGGTTGCGAGAGTGACAGAAGTTTAAACCCTAGTTTATGTATTATTCCATAAGGGGCTGATTTGGATACATATGTTTCATATTATGGCTAGATTTATCTTAATTCTTTTTTTATAGTTGCGGATGCTTGCAAGAGATGGTAATCATAAGAGGGTTGTTTGTTCAAGTAAGAACAACACCTTAACACCGATCCACCCACATATCACCCGCATGCCGTTAGCTGCTCACATTCATGTCGTTGTAGAGCGTCCGCTCCGTATTGACGCCGGCCTAGAGCGGATGTGACCTTTCAGTGGCTCCTCCATTGAAGCAGCGCGTCGGCTGAGGGCGCCGCTCACGACCCGTTCGCGGTGTCTGCGCATGTTCAATGTCAGAGATGCATTACTAGACGAGGATGTGACAGATATCTACCATTCTCGTTCAATGCCCTGTCCGTTGGTATGTCGCCATTAAGTAGGCTCGCCGGTCGAGTAACCCACTCCGGTGTTGCGCATTGACGCACCCGGACACCTGGCCTCACCGGAATCCGCTAGTTAAAGGTGGCCACACCGGACTAACTCCACACAACAACACAAGCCGCTCGACATCCTCCTCCCATGCACCACATCTGCCATGATTACAGGCAGCAACGCTTTGTGAGAGAGGGTTTCGATGGAGATGAAGCTCGACGTGGCCGCCCTTGCGGGTGCCTGGCAGAGCTGCCATGCTAGATCAAGGGCAGCATGCCGACCAGCTCGCCCGAGGTATCCAACAACGAGGACGACCACACAATGGAGACGGGCTCCAACGACATTGCACCGGAGCCCACTCCTGTGCATGCCATCTTCACCATGGAGTAGGCGCACATGCACTTCAACACCGTGATGGCGGAGGAACAGCCTGCACCGACGCCTATGTCGGTGTCCCAGTAGGCGCATGAGGAATAATAGTACAACTTATTTCTCCTAGAACAGCACCGACAGGTAGAGGGCCAAATTAGCAGCGAGCGCGCAAGCGAGGAGGCCGTGGCCGCTGTGGCCATGAGGAACCCCAACTTCTTCGAGGCCGCCTGCGCTCAAGCCCCCGGTTGCCAGGAAGCGGCCACCGCGGAGGCGCAGCTGCATGTGGTCGCGGATGAGAACAACGCCAGCTACGCCTCCTACGCGCTGCCAACGAACTTTCGGGAGGCCCGGTGGGACGAGGACAGCGTCGGCGCCACCATATCCATCGTGTGGACCTCGCGTCCACCGGCGACGGACAAAGTGCAGATTCCTTCGAGGATGAGTAGGGCATGAGAGGTAGTGCCTTGTGTCCCATGTGGGCCGGTTTGTCTCCCATATTATACTCTTCCTCGCCGGAGACCGCAACTTTACTTCATCAGTCTTATCACTGGTGCTCATGAAGACGGTGGATGAAGGTGTCCCAGCAAGGGATCAAAAAGTGTTGAGACGCTAGCGGCACTGTAGCTAAATGTTCGAAATGTAATAAAAAATGTTGTGTTTGTATGAATGTCGTTCAGTTTATATGAAACCCGTCGTGTTTACACAAATTTCGTCTGGTTAGTCCAAAAAGTTGTTGAAATGTATGCCGGCATCGTTGGATAGCAGCTTCCGGCATCAGTGATTTCTGGGTTAGTGTTAGAGATGCTCTAATGTCATGCTTGCTTTTTCATTTTAATTAATGTATATCACTTCCTTTTTTTTTCGTGGGAAAGTATGTCCAGTTGACCGTAAGTCTCCGCTACCTCATTTTCGTGTGGATGCGAGTTTCCTGTTTAGTATGAAAGAAGCTAAAATAGAGAGTTTACCCTTGCAGTTGCGTGCTATCATGCTCTCACATCAGAGATAGGTATGCATCGAGAGATTCATACGCCTTCTCCACAGCAGCGTGGTGAGCGGAGTCGGCGGAGACTTGGCCGATTGCACAGGCGGAGGGCGAAAGATTCGTCCGTCGGCGTGGCCACGTCCTCTTATACCGTGTGAACTTACAGATGGTCAGACTCATCTCTTTGGTGGATCTTAGAGGTCGCGTTCTAAGATGTCGTTGTGCCCCTCGTTGGCGCGGAATTAATCAAAGCCAAGGAGAGGGTTACATCAATGGTATTGCCTCACAACCGTCTCGAGGTTCTGCAGGGATATTCTCCGTTTAGTTAGTTCACACACAGAACGTCGGGTAGCTTCCCAGAAGACATCGATCAGATCCACGCCGCGATATGGGCGGTCCGCACATTGTTGTGACAGTGGTCTAAGGTGAAAAGATATCCCATCAATCTGCTAGTCATTCTGGCCTGACGTGAAGTACTGGCTGGCACAACTATCAAAAGTTCTGTCATTAAAATAGTGATTTAAATACCACTTCATGTACAGAGTGAAAACTCTTGTCCTGACTTTATTTGATTGGGCTCAGCATGAGCACACTTATGTCCTTATTGGAGGTGTTGTCTTTTGCTAATACACGAGTCTTCATCGGTGGGTTTCAGCAATCAGGATGATAATCCTTGTCTAGGATGTCCAAATGTAGCGACAGGGTGTGAGGGCATTTATCCCTTCTTAAAGATGTTATTGCGGAAGAAGTTCACTTAATTAGTCACCGATGTGCATATTTTATACTATATTTGTTTGTGCATTTGGCCTCGTTGCCGTCCAACTAGTTCACTAAAATGAATATGACTACGTTGATGTAGAGGCCAGGAGTCCCAATCTCGTTTTCGAAAGTAAAAAGTTGCATTTGTTAGAATTGAATTAAATAAGAAAATCTTAGTGAACTTGGGTTTGACAGCAAGTGGTTGGAAATCAAGTGGATATTGTGGAACTTTTTCCACAATAAAATGTTATCTAGCCAAGTGTAGAAGGATTCTGCTATCCTGAAATATCATTTTGCTTAGCGGAAAATACCCTAACACACCTAGTTGTAGATGGACCTGATTAAAAAGTTCTCGTTTTTTTAGCAATTTAGAAAGGAAAAAAAGTCAAAAATCTACGAAACTTTTTCTGAACAAACTTGACCTGCTGGCATACTCGTATAAAATTTTGACCAAGAAAAACTCCCTAAAAGGTCTGAGCGAAAGGAACAATTTTTTCAAGAATTATATAGTGAATAGTAACTCTATTGTAGTGCTGATTTTTTTTTCATGAACAATACCACAAAATTCATTTCTTTGCAATTTTTGTTACGCGGGTGTAACGCTTGAGCATGTTCGTTGTCAAAACATTTCCTGATTTTTGGACTATTTTTGCACTTATACTTAAATAAAGGGTGCACCTACCCGCACGTTCCATTCGTTCCCCTCCTTTGGTTAGCTCGCTTGTTTCTATGGATCCAAGAGTAACATGCACATGGGCTGTTGCACGCTGGCGTCATTCTAATTTTGTAGGGGTGAAATGAAAACTAGAATGGTCTCACGCGCAAAAAAAGAACAAACTAGAATGGTCTATTCGGACTTTCCCCAATTTTCCAAAGTTCACTCTCCTCCTCAACGAGGTTGCTACAAGAGTGACCCATCCCCACAAGCACTGGTTTAGGGTCATATGGTTTCTAAATGGAAAAGTAATGTCGCCGTACTACTGTTCGGAGAGTTGATAAGTTCATTCATGTGGTTGTCTACTTGCCAGACTACGTAAACCGGAGGCAGTTATAGTGCCCTCACAGAACTTCGTAAAAAGAATATCACAAGAAATAGTCGAGGCTCAAACTCTATCTCTAAATTAAAATAGGTGTTTTCCTACCAATCAAGAGCTTTACTTTAGGCACAATACTCATATTGGAGAAAATGCCTTGAGCCAAGGTCGGAGCACCAAGCACTAAAGTATGTGCCCCATGGACTAGTGATTGCTTCTCCACGAGGATCGTAGCAGGCGCTACGACGCTAAGGGCATCTTCAGCCGTTCGGCCCCCCAGGGCACCTAAATAGAGCGGCCTGGGGGCGTGCCGGCGCTAGTTCGGTCTCTGGGGGCGACCTAGCTCCCAGTCACGCCCCCAAGCGCCGGCCCCAGGATGCGGAAAATTTAAACTTGGTCGTTCCCGCTCTCAAAAGACACCACAAATCCGGCGATCGGACGTAGTCTGGCGTTACAAAAAACAGAGCGCCGCAGGTTCGCGTGCGGAATGATTCACTCGGCGGGGTCGGCTCCAGGCGTTGGCGGAGTCGGCGTGCGCGGGCTCGGTGGTGTCGGAGCTGCTTCGGTGCTGGGCCGTGTCGGCGCGGCTTCGGCACTGCTGGGCGGCGATGCAGAGGCGTCGTTCGGGCTTGGTGTCCGTGTGGTCGTGGGCGCGGGAGCTTGCGTCGCCGGCGTCGTCGGCGTTGCCGTCTGCATCTGGTTCAGGATGAGGCCGCGCTCCGCCATGTACCACGCCCTGAGCTGCTCGTCGTTGCTCTGGAGCATGTCCTCCCTGCCCATCAAAAAAGCCATGTCGGTGTTCCTCTTCTTCGCGGCGATGTTCGTCCGGAGCAGGTCGAGCTTGATGGCGCTGTTCTTCATCAGCGACGACCACCGCGCCTCGGTCTTCTCTTCACGTAGGACGGCCGGGCCTGGGCGTCGGCGAGGCAATGCTCGATGAACTCCTGCACTCGCGTGGTTGCCACGTCGGCGTTTTTCCCCTTCTTTGCCAATTTGTGGCCGTCCGGCCGCCCCTCTGACGCGCCCGGAGTCGTCACATCCGGCTTGTATGTCTCCTTGGCCTTGTCGAGGGTACGTCGGACTTCCGCCCACTTCTGGCACTTGTCAATGCGCTTGTAGACGTGGAGGTGCTTGAAGTCGGCGTCTTGGTTATTGCGCCGATACATGGTGAACATACGCAGCAGCTGCGCGAAGGAACAAACAGTTGGCGGGCGGCGGGCGTTGACGAGGAAGAGATGCGGGCGAACGGCGGGCGTTGACGAGGAAGAGATGCGGGCGAACGGCGTGCGTACCTAATCCTCAACGCTGGCGCCGCTCTCCGGGCGAGCCGCGACCTCCTCGATGATTCCATGCCATTTGTTGCACGCCAACTGGATACGCCCCCAATGGTTCGCCATCGCCTTGGAGCCGCGCTGCATGTAGACGCCTTTGAAGTACGGGTCGACGAGCTTCCGCTCGTTGAACTCGGCCTTAATGCGGTCCTAGTACGTCTCGAAGCTCTGGTTCGTGCCGGTGGTCTGGTCGAGGAAGACGACTTTCCATGCTTCGGCGAGGCATTCCTCCTCCTTGGATGTCCACTTGATGCGCGCTTCGCCTGTCCTAGCCGCACGCTTCTTCTTCTGGCGCCCCTTCGTCGGATCAGGAGCTGGCTCCTCCTCGTCCTCGTCCTCGTCCTCGTCCTCCTCCTCGGGATCCTGCGCTTCGTGCGCGTCCTCGCCGTAGACGTAGCCGAGCTCGGCCTCCATGTCGCCGCTGAGATCCACTACCTCGTCCTGGGTTGCGAACCCGGGAGACGCGGCGGCCGCGGTCGATCCTGTCGCGATGATGTCGTCCATGTCGGCTCCTGTATCGTCCGTGTCGCCGAGGTGCAAGAAGGGCAGCGGCCCACGGCGGAGATGGGGCGTCGGTGTGGTCACGTAGGCGGCGGGCGGCGAGTAGTTGTATGGAGGGTACTGCACGCCGACGAAGGCGGGCGAGGGTGTGCGCGTCGCGGGGTGGCCATGGGGGAAGGTCACGTTTGGGTTGAACCCCCCGTGCGCGTCGCCGTCGGCGTAGCCGGGCGACGACGATCCCCATGAAGATCCGACGCCTTGCTGTCTCCAGGGCGCGTACTGGGCGTGGCTGACGACGGGTGGATTCATCATCCCCGCGTGGTCGACCGATGAGGAAGACGCCGCCGCACGCGCCGCGTTGTCGCGGGCCTTCTTGGCAATGGCCCTGTTCCGCCCGGTCGGTGGTGACTGCGTCGCGTCGCTGAACTTCCACTCTCCACTCGGCGTTCGACATGCCCGGTGGCTTCGATGGCGGCGCCCTCGGCTTCCTCTGCTTCGGCTGGGCCACGGTGCCAGTCGTGGTTGCCGCCGCGCGCGGCATGGCGTACTTCTTCGGCGGCATGGCGGCGACTGGAAGGCGAGCTGGAGGGGGTTTGGCGGGAGAAAGGGAGGGAATGGCAGGAGGAAGGCGAGCGAGCGGAGGAGATGCGAGGGAAAAGCGTCAAGAAGCGGCGGGAAAAGGCCCTCGGGTCGCCGCCAGGGCGGGCCCACGCGCCTTTTTCGCTTGTGCCGGCTCCCAAGCGCCCCCAGGGCGCCGGGTTCGGCCTGGATCCGCCGCACCAGTTTTGGCCCGAGCCGGCTAAAAACGGACTTCTTGGGGGCGACTGGGCCGTTTTTTTAACGCCGGCGCGGCAAAATCGCCTGGAGAGGGCCTGTTGGGAACGCGGCTGAAGATGCCCTAAAGTGTGTAACCGATGCCATTCTCCCAGAAAAAGCTCAAATGACCTTCAACAAAAGGGTACATGTACTCAAAACCGCAATACATGACCATCAAGCCTAATGACGCAAAAAATATAGAAGACCATACGTTCATACAAGCCCGACCCGAATATCGCTAGAGGAACGTCCTGAAGCCCAACTCCGGGTCATCTACTAGGGATGGCATAGCCTTCACTGTGATAGAGATGTTTTTTCAAAATTATGCTTTCACTCTACCTTATAAATAAAGCATCTATCTACGTTCATACAAAAAGTCATCCAAGTATGAACAAAGGAACTAATAAGCCATGTTAGGGAAAGAACACAAACATGCAAAAAAGCAAAAAATAAAATGATACAAGACACCTCAGGGGAGAGGTGTCAACACCTAGGGACTGTGTAGAGCCGACGACTGGCCAACTGCAGCCAGCATGCCACCCACTGGCGGAGCTATGTGCACCCCTGCCAGGCTGCCTGTGCCCCTCCCCGCCCCCCCCCCGCGCATCCTTTACAAATTTAGTGAAGAATTTTTGTACAGAGAGATTTAGATTGGAAAAACAGAGATGTTTTCCACTATCTTTTCTCTTTGGCCCCCCCAATCTTCCTTGTCTAGCTCCGCCACTGATGCCACCCATTTGGTCCATGTCCTGCCGCCTATAGAGAGGACACTACTGAGCATACAAGGCAACATTATAAACATGGAGTCAGTAGAACATTGCAACAAGACCTTCCCAATAACCATACTGTTATGAGTTGTCCATAACTTCGAGGTCATCGCCATGAGCACATACCCTAAGAGGCGTCTCCTTTTTTTTTTTTTTGACAGAAAGATTGTAAGGGATGCCCCTACAACATAATTGGTGCAATAAATCTAAATTGTAAGTACCATACCTTAAACCCAGGCGGATGGAAATACATCAACCTCTTTTGCAATAGGCACAAACATGCCCTTAATCTACAGACGTCTCCTTCTTCCGCAATAGACAATGTTGTCGAAACTGTGAACAAATTAACTGAACACTTCAGCACTCCATCATCTTCTGTTGTATCCAATATTTAGAGAATCATGCATCTCACTGATGAGAGTACAACTTTGTGCGTGACGTTTGCACTGGTGTACAATTTCTATGATAAAGCAGTGTTTGGCAAAGTCAAGAAGACGTACACTATTCTAAAACATCATTTTCATCGTTTCACTTGTTTATATAGGGTCATAGCCACAATCTCGTGGATACACCATCTTCATGTGTTTTTTTATATGTTTTCATTGAGGGTCTAACCGATACTAGGAAGGGTTTATTAGCCCTTGATTTTCCAAAGACAAATTAAAGTAGATGTCATGGCACTACTTATTATTACCATCATTCCAAATTACTTATCCTAAATTTGTCTACATACGGATGTATCGAATACTAAAACATGTCTAAGATAAATAATGCGGGACGGAGGGAGTAGAACAAAATGATGTTTAGCCAATTCAAGAGACCTTTACTATTCAAAACATCATTTTCGTTAGTTCACTTGTTTACACGAGACAAGGAGCCATGGGGCCAGTGCCTCGTGGACACAACACGTTGATGAGAATGCATGTTCAAGCCCAACGCCTTAGCTATTTAAACACTTGAAGGGTCGTTGTGAGATCACTGCATATCGAAAAGTGAGAGAGCCAGGATCGACCGAGAGTAGTGATGTCGAGGACATTTCAGTTGCTGCTAGTTCTTGCACTAGTAGGAATAGTTAGAGTGGGTGGTTCCCGCGCTCATAAGAACGTCACCCACGGCCCGCACAGCTGCGGCGGCGTGGATGTCCCCTACCCGTTCGGCATCGTGGAGGATGGCGGCGGTGGCGACTACCGCACTGGGTTCCATGTCATGTGTGACGCCGGTGAGCCGGTACTGCACACCACCGGCGGTGACGGAAAGCCCATTAAGATCGGCAACTTCTCCATCAGGATGGCGGAGGTCCGCGTGTGGCTGCCCGTAGCGTGGCAGTGCTACGACTCCTCCGGCAACGTGAGTGGGTCAGACTACAATCCCCTAGAGTTCAACGACGAGGGCGTGTACCGCATCTCCCACGCCAGGAACAACCTCTTTGTCCTGGGCTGCGAAACCACGGGCTACCTCGGGAGCCAGCCGGACCAGGGCTCCGGCGAAAGCAGGTCTTACGCCCAGTTCACCGGCTGCCTCTGCTACTGCAACAACTCCCAGAGCGCGGCGAGCGGTGCCTGCTCCGGGGTAGGCTGCTGCCACGTAGAAATTCCGCCGGACCTCCTTGGCAACTGGGTGGCCTTCGTTATCTACGACCACAGGAATAAGGTCAACTTCAGCCCCTGCGATTACGCATTTGTGGCGGAGAAGAAGCATTACAGCTTCAACACCACCGACCTCAAGAGGGCACTGCGCGGGACCACCTGGGAGATGCCGGTGGTCCTCGACTGGGCCATCCGCGACAGCCCCACCTGCAAGTTGGCCAGGAAGAAGAAGGAAGGGTACGCCTGCAAAAGCTCCAACAGCCGCTGCCTCGATTCTACCAACGGACCTGGGTACATCTGCAACTGCCGACGGGGCTACGAGGGCAACCCCTATAATGAGCGTGGCTGTACCGGTAAGTTTTCCTGCTATATACTACTCCCTCGGCTCCTAAATATAAGTCTTTTTAAAGATTTTAATAAGTGAACTTATATTTAGGAGCGGAGGGAGTAGTATCTCCTGCATGATCAAATATAATTTTGAACATATATTTAGAAGAACTTTTCTGAGAATCCCTGTAAAATATTTCTCACTGCATGCATGTCTTTCTTAATGCATTGAGAAAGCTTTTTATCTAGCAGCATGCTATATATAAACACATCATGCATAACAATCACTTGTCTATTTTTTTAGGTAAATCACTTGTCTTTTCAGATATACGCTAATTCACAGGGAACATTTTTTCTTCTGGAATTTGCTAATTCTGAGGCAACTATTTTTTTCCCAATCATACTCAATTACCCATTCTTTCTTAAACAGTTGAAGTTCTCAATTTATCCCAAGTAAAATATCTTTAAGTTTTGCCAAGTCTATAAAAAATATAGCGGCATCTATAGGTTCAACCTCATATAGTATGAAATATATTTATGATGAATGTAATGAGATAAATGTCATCTTGTGACTTAGACAAAACCTAGAAGTTTAAGTATTTTGAAACCGGGGGGGGGGGGGTGTTAAGTATTTATGGTATAACAATTTTGTTCTTATCTCATCTATTAAAAGACCTTCATCTCAATCAGCATGAAAAAATAATCTAAAATTCCAGAAAGAAACTAGGAAATTTGAGGTGTCAAAATCGAATATGTGATTTGTTAAAGAAAGTCTAAACATTAATATGGATAATTAGAAGGTCATAAATCAGAGGTACGAGCATTTTTTATTTTGTACAACACGTTTTTTCTATAACAACAATAAGAGAGCATTTCATAATAAACATGTCTGGATTTTTTACTATCTAGAACAATCTAGATCTCTTAGTAAAAGAACTACATGTTAATCAACATGAGAAAGATCTAAGAGTAGAAGAAAGGAAATAGGATATACAAGGCATTAGAGAGAATACCTGATTTTGTTCAAACAATAATAATTTAGATGAGTAGAATGAAGTAAATTAGACATATTTGTGATTGTCCACAACACCTCTTCCATAAGGAAAATAGGAGAGCGCTCATGAAAAAAAAATAAAAATCAAGATCTTTTCTATGAAAACTAGCATGGGGTCCCATGCAAGCGTTTGGGAAACACCATTAATTATTTATTTTCAATTTACACATGCTTATCTATAATATAAGTAAAGTTGATGAATCCAGATATATATGTTCATTTTGTGTGTACAAATGAAAGTTGTATGCGATATTAAATATTTACATGGAAGAATTATAAAATGAAATAACATAAATGGTGGAATTATGTCACTGGGTGGCAGCGGAAAATCATTGGTTTTGATTTGTCTAGGCAAAATAATATTTTATTTCTAAATTTAGGCAACCTTATCAACTTAATCAACATTAAGTCATCCCCTAAAAAAGGATAATTATGAGGGTCATCCAGACATCCAGGCAGACGGATGATGGACGATCACGCCATTAGATAGTTCATGAAATTAATATATTGTTCACCTCTTATGAGGTTATGATATGCTCATATTCGGTGTATCAATTTTTGTTGGTATCGACGTTTTTTAGCTGCAATTGTAATGTATTGAATATGAAATGTTTAGATACAGTTGTGGTGATATATTAAATATTATCTATTTAGGTATAGTATTGAAAACCACTAGCTGTGATATAGTATGTCTCGGTACAATTATGACTGAATTATTTAGGCGCAGTTCCGAGAATCTAGGGGACACTATTGCTTTAGAAACGATTGTCAAGACATACCGATTGTTATATATGTGTGTACACTTTCTGAAAATACATCGGTATAATTTATTTTGAAACGACATGATGTTTGTACTACATAGAATTATGAATATTTTGTTTTACAAACAAGATGCTCTATTATTCGGAAATGATGTGGTGTTGTACAACCAATTTTTCATATAAAAATTTGGTTTATAAAACTTAACACTGTCAAAGAGAACATAATATAATGTTCGTGTTCTATATATTGGCAGTGTCACTTGTATATTTAGGAGTGTGAGACCATCTAGTTCAATAATATCATATTGCACCAAATTCTTGACGACATTAATAAAGTTAGTATATCGAGAAGTTATTAAAAGATCCCTAACAAAACGTAGTAGGTTTTTAAGGTTTACAAAATAAATAATAAAAAGTAGCAGACTTTGCTAGTGTCAAAATATGTGCCTAGTCCTTTCCATCAGTTCGGACTTTTGACAAATTTGGCTAGCGCATTAGTTCAATATGGTATATATTAGGGCATCTCTAGCCGTTGGCCCCCCAGGACGCATAAAAATCGCCCCCTGGGGGCGAGCCGGCGATACAATCGGCGCTGGGGGGGGTTTTGCGCCCAGTCGTCGCCCCCAGGCGCCGAAATTGGCCCACTTTGCAGCACAATTTCGGCGAATAAAGGGCCCATATGGGCGAGAATAGGCCCATATTCGACGTGGTTTCGCCGTGTCTCGGCGTTAAATTATCAACACAATTATTTCTTATCACATATTTCATCACAGAAAAATCAAATACTTCAACAAAATAGTACAACAACAAATAGTTCAATACAAATTATATAGTTCAACAAATAAAAACTCGTATTTCATCACACGGCGTCCCCCTTGAGCCTCCATAGGTGCTCAATCAGATATTTCTGCAGTTGATGATGCACCTGTGGGTCTCGGATCTCCTGACGCATATTGAGATAGGCAGTCCAAGTTGCCGGTAGATGGTGATCAACTTCGGCTAGAGGACCCTGCCTGTAGTATGGTTCAGTGTCAAACACTGGGTCTTCTTGCTCGCTCTCGATGATCATGTTGTGCAAGATGACACAACAAGTCATAATTGTTGGAAATATGCCCTAGAGGCAATAATAAAAGCATTATTATTATATTTCCTTGTTCATGATAATTGTCTTTATTCATGCTATAATTGTGTTATCCAGAAATCGTAATACATGTGTGAATAACAGACACCAACATGTCCCTAGTAAGCCTCTAGTTGACTAGCTCGTTGATCAACAGATAGTCATGGTTTCCTGACTATGGACATTGGATGTCATTGATAACGAGATCACATCATTAGGAGAATGATGTGATGGACAAGACCCAATCCTAAACATAGCATGAGATCGTATAGTTCGTTTGCTAGAGTTTTTCCAATGTCAAGTATCTTTTCCTTAGACCATGAAATCGTGTAACTCCCGGATACCGTAAGAATGCTTTGGGTATACCAAACGTCACAACGTAACTGGGTGACTATAAAGGTAGACTACGGGTATCTCCGAAAGTGTCTGTTGGGTTGACATGGATCAAGACTGGGATTTGTCACTCCGTATGACGGAGAGGTATCGTTGGGCCACTCGGTAATGCATCATCATAATGAGCTCAAAGTGACCAAGTGTCTGGTCACGGGATCATGCATTACGGTACGAGTAAAGTGACTTGCCGGTAACGAGATTGAACGAGGTATTGGGATACCGACGATCGAATCTCGGGCAAGTAACATATCGATTGACAAAGGGAATTGCATACGGGGTTGATTGAATCCTCGACATCGTGGTTCATCCGATGAGATCCTCGTGGAGCATGTGGGAGCCAACATGGGTATCCAGATCCCGCTGTTGGTTATTGACCGGAGAGTTGTCTCGGTCATGTCTGCTTGTCTCCCGAACTCGTAGGGTCTACACACTTAAGGTTCGGTGACGGTAGAGTTGTGAAGATATGTATATGCAGTAACCCGAATGTTGTTCGGAGTCCCGGATGAGATCCCGGACGTCACGAGGAGTTCCGGAATGGTCCGGAGGTAAAGAATTATATATAGGAAGTGCTGTTTCGGCCATCGGGACAAGTTTCGGGGTCGCCGGTATTGTACCGGGACCACCGGAAGGGTCCCGGGGGTCCACCGGGTGGGGCCACCTATCCCGGAGGGCCCCATGGGCTGAAGTGGGAGGGAACCCAGCCCATAGTGGGCTGGGGCACCACCCCCCTAGGGCCCATGCGGCTAGGGTTGAGGGGAAACCCTAAAGGGGGCGCCCCCTTGCTTGGGGGGCAAGCCCCCCACCCTAGGCCGCCGCCCCCCTAGTAGATTCCATCTACTAGGGCCGGCGCCCCCCCTAGCACCCCTATATATAGTGGGGGAGAGGAGGGACTTCATACCCCAGCCCCTGGCGCCTCCCTCTCTCCCCGTTACGTCTCTCTCTCGTAGTATAGGCGAAGCCCTGCTACTGTGACGCCCTGCATCCACCACCACGCCGTCATGCTGCTGGATCTTCATCAACCTCTCCTTCCCCCTTGCTGGATCAAGAAGGAGGAGACGTCTCCCGTCCCGTACGTGTGTTGAACGCGGAGGTGCCGTCCGTTCGGCGCTTGGTCATCGGTGATTTGGATCACGTCGTGTTCGACTACATCATCACCGTTCTTTGAACGCTTCCATACGCGATCTACAAAGGTATGTAGATGCATCTGATGAATCGTTGCTAGATGAACTCCTAGATGGATCTTGGTGAAACGAGTAAGAAAAGTTTTGTTTTCTGCAACGTTCCCCAACAGTGGCATCATGAGCTAGGTCTATGCGTAGTTCTTCTTGCGCGAGTAGAACACAATTTGTTGTGGGCGTAGATTTGTCAACTTTCTTGCCGCTACTAGTCTTTTCTTGCTTCAGCGGCATTGTGGGATGAAGCAGCCCGGACCAACCTTACACGTACGCTTACGTGAGACCGGTTCCACCGACTAACATGCACTAGTTGCATAAGGTGGCTGGCGGGTGTCTGTCTCTCCCACTTTAGTTGGAGCGGATTCGATGAACAGGGTCCTTATGAAGGGTAAATAGAAGTTGACAAATCACGTTGTGGCTTTAACGTAGGTAAGAAGACGTTCTTGCTAGAACCCTAATTCAGCCACGTAAAACTTGCAACAACAATTAGAGGACGTCTAACTTGTTTTGCAGCAAGTGGTTTGTGATATGATATGGCCAAAGTTGTGATGAATGATGAATGATCTATATGTGATGTATGAGATGTTCATGCTATTGTAATAGAAATCACGACTTGCATGTCGATGAGTATGATAACCGGCAGGAGCCATAGGAGTTGTCTTTATTCTTTTATATGACCTGCGTGTCATTGAGAAACGCCATGTAAATTACTTTACTTTATTGCTAAACGCGTTAGCCATAGTAGTAGAAGTAATAGTTGGCGAGCAACTTCATGGAGACACGATGATGGAGATCATGATGATGGAGATCATGGTGTCAAGCCGGTGACAAGATGATCATGGAGCCCCAAGATGGAGATCAAAGGAGCTATATGATATTGGCCATATCATGTCACGTTTATTATTTGATTGCATGTGATGTTTATCATGTTTTGCATCTTGTTTACTTAGAACGACGGTAGTAAATAAGATGATCCCTCATAATAATTTCAAGAAGTGTTCCCCCTAACTGTGCACCGTTGCGACAGTTCGCTGTTTCAAAACACCACGTGATGATCGGGTGTTTTATTCAGTCGTTCACATACAACGGGTGTAAGACAGATTTACAAATAATCTCCCACATTTGATCTTTGGACCAGGTCTGAGCGGGGTACCAACAACAGCGAATCGAGATTGGAGCACACCAAATGCCCGCTCGACATCCTTCCTGCAAGCCTCCTGAACTTTCGCAAACCAGGCGTTCTTGCCTCCTGCCGCAGGGTTTGAGATCGTCTTCACAAATGTCGACCATCTCGGATAGATGCCATCTGCTAGGTAGTACCCCTTGTTGTATTGGTGCCCATTGATCTCGAAGTTCACCGGAGGAGAATGGCCCTCAACGAGCTTGGCAAAAACAGGAGAGCACTGCAGCACGTTGATGTCATTGTGAGTTCCTGGCATACCAAAGAAGGAGTGCCAAATCCAGAGGTCCTGTGTGGCTACCGCCTCAAGCACCACACTGCAACCGCCTTTGGCGCCTTTGTACATCCCCTGCCAACCAAATGGGCAATTCTTCCATTTCCAATGCATGCAGTCGATGCTTCCAAGCATCCCAGGAAATCCTCTTGCTGCATTCTGGGCTAGGATCCGAGCAGTGTCTTCCGCATTGGGTGTTCTCAAGTATTGTGGCCCAAACACTGCCACCACTGCCCGACAGAACTTGTAGAAACACTCTATGCTGGTGGACTCGGCCATGCGCCCATAGTCGTCGAGTGAATCACTGGGAGCTCCATATGCAAGCATCCTCATCGCTGTCGTGCACTTCTGGATGGAGGTGAATCCAAGAGCGCCAGTGCAATCCATCTTGCACTTGAAGTAGTTGTCGAACTCCCGGATGGAATTCACAATCCTGAGGAAGAGCTTTCGGCTCATCCGATAACGGCGCCGAAATGTTTTCTCGCCATGAAGTGGAGCATCGGCGAAGTAGTCGGAGTAGAGCATGCAGTAGCCTTCGAGACGATGCCGGTTCTTTGCTTTCACCCGCCCCGGCGCCGAGCCACCTCGCCGCGGCTTTTCATTGCTCGCCAGTCAGCTGGGCGAGGGCGGCGAGCACCATGAGATGCTCTTCTTCCTGGACGTCGGCCGCGGCTTCCTCCTCCAGCAGCGCGGCGAGCTCTTCCTCGTCATCCGAGTCCATCGCCTGAGTCAGGCAAAACGCCGAACACCTTGCCCTCGGTGGGCGTGTACCCGCCGCTAAACCGCGCCTCCGTGGCCGGAAACGGCGGCCAGAAACGCCTAGCTGCTGTGGGAGGGGCTGCCGTGGCGAAGCACTACTATTTTTCGATGGGGAATGGCTATCTAGCGGAGTAGGGCGGCGGCCGTCGCCGGGATATAGCTAGTGGTGGCCGAGGGCGCGGGGGTGCGAGGCGAGTCAGGGGAAGAAAACATTGACTTTTCCCCTGTCGGTGTGGGCCAGGCGTGCTTTTCCCTAGCGCCGGAGCCCCCAACTGCTCCCCAACGCGCCGGGTTCGGCCTGTGACCGCCGGGCGGAAAAAAGGTCCGAACCGGTGATTTTCGGCGTCCTGGGGGCGCGACTGGGCCGTTTTTTCGGCGCTGGCGCCGAAAAAGTGGCCTGGGGGGCCTGTTGGGGGCGCGGCTGGAGATGCCCTTAGAGCCACAAGGTCTCAGGATCAAATCCTGGCCAATGAACTATTTATATAAAAAATAGTTGTGATCTAATCTTGATCCCACGTCTAAGGTCTTCCTGGACGTCCACAGCCTAGATGTGAGGGTGGTGTTAAAAAATGTTGCCTAGTCCTTTCCATCAGTTCGGACTTTTGCAAAATTTGGCTAACGCACCAGTTCGATAGCTAGCAACTATCTATTTACCTATAATTTATTCACCTCTATAGGAACATCTACATGAAGAAGTTTGAATGTCTTATATGTTTATGACAAGAAAAACTTTCATTTAGCTACAAAAGAGTGACAAAACTATCAAAGTTTGGCTATTATGCATTCATATGCAGTGGTAAAATATTGGCAGAGTCACCATGCTGTTGCTCCAGTTACATGGATGGTAAGCATAGTCATTGTACCCCCTGCCCCAACCCACCCAAGAAAGTATGCAGCCTGTGGTATCTTTTTCGTTCAATTGTGCGAACTTAGTCAGGGCCTCTTATGTTCTAAGAAATTCCGCAGCAATTTTGGAGGACCTATTCCTTATGAATTGTTCCTATAAATAAAACTTGTTTGCACGATGGGCCTCTTATGTTTTTCCTGTGAACTTAGTCAGGGCCTCTTATGTTTTTCGTGTGGTTCAACACAACTTCTATTTTGTATTCATGTCATTCTAATCCTTACAGTATTAAGTATTCCATGACTTCTAAATTCTCTGGTATTTATTTCTCCCTTTTGAACATTGTGAAATCAAGGAAATCATCACTAGTTTGGATGGGAAAATAGTTGTTTTTTCGACATACTGAATGCATGGTCAGGTCAATGGTGTGTTCTGATGGTTAATTTTGATAAATAATGCAGATATAAATGAGTGTGAGCATCTTGACCACTATCCTTGCAAGGGAGACTGCGAGGACAAAGAAGGTTCTTACGAATGCACATGCCCCAAGCACACAAATAGTGCTAATCCCTTCAAAGAACGTTGCAGCCAAAATTTACCACTCGGAGCAAAGATCATCGTAGGTATGTATGTCAACTGCATGCAGTATACTATACCATTAATGCAAAAGTGTTATTGTGCATCCAATACATTTTTACTATCTTCGATTCTCTATTTTGTTTGCATCCTCTATATATTTGCAGATTGCATGCCTTCATTTGTTCATCCGTGACTTCTTCAGAACACGGAAGCTTCTGACACATAATTTAACTGTTAATTTTCATTTGAATGAACTAATTAAGGCAAGAGCAAGTTGCGAGCTATCTCATGGTTGCATGATGAAAGCATTTTTTCCCTTGCAATTCAGTTCATATTGCTTATTGGATCTACGCAATGGGTAGCATGGGAGGAGAAATAGGGGATTCTGGAATTTGAAGGAGATTAATTTACAATAAAACTAGGTGAACCTGGGCAACCCTAAGCAAGCAAATCCTTTGCTCGCGTCAATTGTTATCCTTCTAGAGCTTTGGCCACAAAGACCCAACCTTACGCAGTAGATCTCCCATTGCCGTAGGTGATTCCCAACCCTCATAAACTTGTTCTTCTTTGACAAGTTCGAATTCTCAAGCAATGCTTATTCTACTACTAAGTGCCCACCACCTAGAATTATAAGAACCTTTCTTGAGAAAAATTCATCCGGTGCCAGGGGGTTACTGGTCCAGCGAACGTGAAAGATGAGATAGGGCATCTCTAGCCGAACCCTTCAAATTTAGCCCCTTATACCTTAACTCCATATAGTCGAGGTCATCGCCGCCAAAGCCGCGCAACAGACCTTCCTTTGGCTAGGGTTACTCCGCTAGCTGGCCATTGTCGCAGCCACGACCGCCAGGTCTAGCTCGGTCTCATCGGTGGCCCGTCCATGCCCGCCCACTCCGCCGGACTCACCCAATGACACTCAATATGTTTTATATCTCATTTTGATGAAAATATGCCAAATATTGCGAAAAAAAGGATATGGGCACGGCAGACCAAATGGATCCTCCCGTTGGGTGCTGCGGCCAGGGAAAGGCGGACATTGGCCGGGCTCATTGAAGTTTCCCGAAGGGAGTAAGAAATCAGAAGGTGATTGATAAACCCACTTAAGAGACACACAACATATTAATGCCTAAAAAGGATTCACAAAAAAGATTAATGCCTAAAAAATGTGATGCTACGTAGTATTGGGTATACTCATTTCATTGGTGTGGCCATTTCTTAACTACGTTGATTTAGTTTGCCTGACACTTGGAAGTTCATATTCAGAATGGAAACACATTAACGATTTATTACTGTAATTTTCACTCTCGCTATTCTCAGTACTACAATCAAATATTAAGAACTTATAACTCATCTTTTTTATATGTGCTATTTTCTAAATCAACCACATGTAAAAAGGTAACTGTTGTCACAAGTAAACTTTTGACATTCCTTTATTTAATTTTAAAATAAGTCAATGGTAATTTGTTCCAATATTGTCTATATATTTTTGTTATACAGGTTCCATAGGGGGTCTTTTCATCATAGCTATTATGGTGTTCTTGTGGCTTCTTCACAAAGAGAAAAGAAGGATGAGAGACAATTTTGAAAAGAATGGGGGACCTATATTGGAAAAGATCAATAATATAAAGCTATTCAATAAGGAAGATATAAGGAAAATTCTGAAAAATAAGAAACTTCTCGGAAATGGTCACTTTGGTACGGTTTCCATGGGGCACACTGAGGATAAACAAGTGGTCGCTGTGAAAGAACCCATCAATCGCAAATCACCAAATGACCAATTTGTAAATGAGATCATCATTCAGTCTAGAGTCATTCACAAAAACATTGTCAAGCTCATAGGTTGTTGCCTACAATTTAAAGTCCCAACTTTGATCTATGAGTTTGTGCCCAATGGCAGCCTCGACGATATTCTTCATGGCAAGAATCATATGCCTCTAAAGTTGGGTCTACGTCTACAAATTGCTGCAGAATCAGCAGAAGGTCTAGCTTATATGCATTCAAAAACAACTACAACAATCCTCCATGGTGATGTTAAACCAGCTAATATACTTTTGAATGAAAAGTTTATGCCGAAGATCTCAGACTTTGGCATATCAAGGCTAATGGTCACTGGTATGCAAATGCAACACACTGGATATATCATTTTTGACAAGGCTTATGTTGATCCAGTATATAGGAAAACTCAACAATTGACCACCAAGAGTGATATCTATAGTTTTGGAGTTGTGCTCTTGGAGCTCATTACAAGAAAGAAAGCCTCTCATTCTGACAACAACTTACTCGGGAACTTTCTTGATACCTACACAAAGGACAAGTCTGTGACCGAGCTCCTGGATAAGGAACTTGGAGAGGATGATCAAGAAATTCTTGGTCATTTAATAGGGATGATTATGCAATGTATAAATCTTGACGTCAATCAGAGACCAGAGATGACCGATGTCGCTGAGCGTCTTCATGATATGGTGAAGAGGTTAAATAATAAATAGGATGATCTACCAAATGATCATGTGGTTTCACCGCAAGTTGATGCATGTTCCAGTTGAGAGACAAACATAGAGGAAATGAGCATGCATGTAACACTTATATGCTTATTGTGGGCTATACTTGTATTGATACAAAATTTCCTGAAGTACAAGTATGATAGGTTACCCGAGAGATGATGTAACTAATTAGAATGGTTCTCTTCCATATGTAGAAGAGGAGATATATACCTGGGCCCGAATAAATGTTACTTGTCTGTATGCGTTATGCTTGTAATGGTTAGTTTGTGATTGCTTATCTTGATGTGGTCTTAGTTTCGTAAGATGCTGTGGAACCTGAAAAGGCATGGCTAGTTTAATACAAGCCCGTGCACACAATGTAACAACAGAAACCGGACAAACTAAAGAGAGTCAGCGTGTTGCAATTGTTTTAGACTACTATATAGGGAAACACTTATATTCAGTAATCTTATTGGAGACATTTGTCAGACAGGTCATTTGCTGTCGATGCTTTCCTAATCCCAAGGCTGGTATACTTCTATGCAAACTACCCAATTTAATTGGATCCGAGAAAATCTCGCCTACCCCGTTCCAATCACCTCAAAGCATCTATAGTCAAACTCCTCAAATTGACCGGGTAGACACAGGGACCACTAACCGGACATGAGAGAGAAGCAAAAAAGTTGACCCAACCGGACCCCTCATATCATCCCTATACGCCGGGCTGTCTGAACCCTCATATCCATCTCAAATATGGGGAGGATATGAGGGCTCGCGGATGCGTCCGGGTGCGTCCGGTTAGTCCGCCGCATAGGACACGTCCCCACCCCGGACCACCTTTTCTCTTTATTTATCCATTCTTTTATTTCTCTCTCTTCATCTCCATCAATCACATGCACGTGACCGGACATATGAAAAATAAAATAAGAAGTGTGACTGTGCAGACGGATAAATAGGGGCTCAAAACGGACACGCCTGGTCACTGACCGGGCGTGTCCGCGGGCATTTGAGGGCTCAAATTAGAGGTATGTTGCTGAAGATACTCGCACATAGTCACATGCGAGTAAATCTCGCTTGCCTGACCCATCTAGCCCAGGCATCTCGTATCCACGAGGCGAGCGCACCCCCGAGCTCGCCGATCTCCCTCGCCGCGACGGCTGCCTCCGCCACCACCCTGCTTTGCCCCCAAACCTCTGGGATGTCTACAACTGCTCCTGGTAGCCATTGCAGCGACCCGCCCCTGTCTTCTCCGCCGAGCCCCGCTCTCATCATCGACGGCGTCGCCCCCATCGCCGACCCGGCTCTCTGCCAGACCATGCCCCGTCACCATTCATCCCACCGCGCTGGTGCCCCGTTCGGCTCGGTAAAGAAGATGCACGCATATCCCAGCCATCAACCTTGTTATATACTCACCTGAACTCGGGCTTGATTCATTTTTCAACACTTGATTTGATTTGTGTTACTCTAGATACAATGCATGGTTTGATGAATTTTGTTTAGCGTAATTATGTTATATCCGATGTGTAATGAATCACTATTTCATTTAGGATTTTTTAAATTGCTAATGCAGATCAAATTAACATGTTTTCACAATCTTGACTGTAATATTAGTTTCGACTTGATTTCAAATTTCTATGCTTGCACCCAAGTGTAGATATGTTCCTAACTACAATGTCCATGCCTCCTAATTCCATAGCATCTAAATTGCTATACAGATGCTTCTGGGCTCTACATATTTTGCTTCCAAATGCCAAAAAGAAATCAATCAATATGTTGGTGAGTCAAAACATCCGGTTGCCAAACATTTATAGGTGTGCTTCAATATTCATTTTTCTATGCTTCAATTTGAACCCATGTGTGTATAGCATATCATCTTCCATGTATCTTGTATATAGCATGTTTTCATCCAACCGACAAGGAGAACTTAAAATATGACACTACATTTGCTTTAGAAGCAAACTTTTGTTTGTTTGAACTTTGAGTGGTCTTTTAGATCCCGGGTGCCTAGGCACCCTTTTATCTCACCATTCATCCTATGACGCATTGAGATTTGTGCCATGTACAATAGCAATGGAATCCATTAGCTGTTCTGGTGCTTCATTAAGCGCAGGAGTATGGGGCACTGGAGATGACATGTCGATGTGCTAGAATATGTACAACCTATGATGGGAGACCCAAGAAAACTGAAAGGAGTGACCATGCAATGGAATCTCACGTGATTCGGCTGAGTAGGCGCATGTGCTGTCACGTCAACCATCATCCGCGTGGACCGCTGGCGCCCTGTAGCTATGCATGTCAGCTTGTTGGAAAGAGAGAGTGAGGAGAGAGAGCAAGCTTCGTGCATGCATGTGTGGAGAGAAAACGTGAGAAGAGAGAGACTGCATTGTCCATGCATGTGTTACTGTTTCCTGCCAGACCTATTCCTGCATGCTACTTCCCCCTCCCGTCCCTGTTTGCATGCTTAAAAAAGTCCGCCTAATTACTCTGGTACTGCAAAGCATGTGCTGCTGGACAGTGGTTAGCACGAATTTTATTTTCGCTGAATGGACAAGACTGGAGGGTGCCGGGACACCCGGGTGTCGTCGCACCTTTTCGTTGAACTTTTGAACTTCAAATATATGGGCATGGAAGCAGATTCCTTTTTCTTTAGAAGAAAACTTTTGTTTGTTTGAAAACAATCAGGTGGTGCCTTGGAAAACCACTTTATGTTTAAGTGGAAGCAAATTTAAGTGTTGCCCATCGATGCAAATGTAACTTTCAGTGGAAGCAAATTTAAGTGTTGCCCATCGATGCAAATGTAACTTTCAGTGGAAGCAATTTTTCTGGTCGCTAGAAACAAGTTCTTGCTTCATTGGGGATACATGGTAAACATTTATAATGGACACATATTTCCTAATGAATTTCTGTTAGACTGAAATTACTTTGGCTATTTGTTGAAGCAAATTATTGATTTGATGGAAGCATATACGTGAGAAATAAATCATGTGAAGAAAGTAAAATGTCAATACTGGTGGGTCTCATAAATGTAGCAAACTTTTCTTTACGTGAATCGGAATCAAACTCTTTTAGGTTGAATTCGAATCAAACTTCTCTCCTGAACAACTGGAATCAAACTTTGATTGCATGCAGTCTGATGGCTTCATGTTTTAGGATAGACATAACTACATGAGAGTGGTTAGCGAGGGTGCCGTGCATGCTAAGCAGAAGCAGGTTTTTTTTTTTTTGCTTTTTGTTTTTAAGCAGAAGCAGTTATTAGGAAGCAATCAAACAACCATGCACGGCCTAGTAGTAGATCCAACGGTCATCTTACATCCCATCCTACAGCTTAGCACTGGTCTGATAGAAAGCAGGGATCAGTAGTCTCTGATTCGTCTTGATATTATTATTTTTCTTCTTTATTAGATCTCCAATTCAGCCATGCCGTGAATCTCATGAATTTTGACCCCATTGATACTAAGGCAGCATCAGGCTCGTTTTGCTATTTGGAATGTGAATCAGGTATTTGAACGTATGTTGCGTCTGGAGGACGTCATCCCTTGCCCGCATCCTTGTCGTCGACCTTGCCCACCTGAACGAAGGATCCGTGGAAATCAACCTTGGAGGCCACGCTCGGGGGATGAGGAGGAAAGGGAGTTCACCATTGCTGAAGGAGGACCAGTACCACGTGTTCCCTACTGTCCAAATACATAATAATGGAAAGCAATTTGAGGTCTTTCTTATGATTTTACGGACACTATAGTACTAGAAGAACATCACTTCCAGTCTCTGGTTCTTGCTCTAGATGTTACAAAGTGGTTTAAATGTAAAGAGCTTGCATGTACATGTGCAACGAAGATAGCAAAAAGAAAGATGAAAGGGGCATTCCCCTACCTGCACCGCCCAGATGTCCCTCAGGCGATGCACCCGGGGTGCGCCCCAACTACTAGTTAATTAAGCAAGTGGAGTGTGTTTAGTCCATTGATTACCAGTCGAGACTAGTGGCTAGACTAGTCTATGAGTCGCATCCTTGTCGCCGAGTTGAGGGGTCGAAGGACTAGTCGTAAACTAGTCATGCACCTTGAGCCATTTGACTCAATTTTTTAATTTTTTTAGGGATTCAGAGGGGATAAGTGAGCCAGCCACCCTGCCCCTTTCTCTACATTGCTTCTGCTCTCCATGGATCTGGGCTCCTCTGCTCTGGCCCTTTCCCTCCATTGCTTATTGTGGGCTATACTTGTATGCATGATCATGTGGTTTGACGGCAAGTTGATGCATGTTCCAGTTGAGAGACAAAAATAGAGGAAGTGAGCATGCATGTAACACTTATATGCTTATTGTGGGCGATACTTGTATTGATATAGAATTTCCTAAAGTACAAGTATGATAGATTTATCGAGAGATCATATAATTTATTAGAATGCTTTTCTCTTCCATCAGTAGAAGAGGAGATTTATGCCTGAATAAATGTTACTGTGTCTGCATGTGTTATGATTGTAATGGTTAGTTTGTGATTGCTTCTCTTGATGTGGTGTCTTAATTGACGGGGAACGTTGCATGAAAAACAAAATTTTGATGGGGAATGTAGCATGAAAAACAAAAAATCCTATGAAAAACCCAAGATCTATTCTATGGAGATGCTAGCAACGAGAGGGGGAGTGTCTACATACCCTTGTAGACGGAAAGCGTTAATGGTCTAAAGATTGTGGTTGGTGTAATCATACTCCTTCGCGATCCAATCTGATCCGAGCACCGAATGAATGGCACCTCTGACATGTGTACACGTACAGCTAGGTGATGTCTCCTCCTTGATCCAGCAAGCGAGGGAGAAGAGGTAGATGTGATCTAGGCTAGCACGACTGCGTGGTGGTGGTGGCTGCGGAACTGCAGTAAGGTTTCACCAAGCGTCTGCGCGAAGGAGATAGGAGGAGTTGGGAGAGATGGCTGCCATCGGTGGAAGGGTGGCTGCCCCCATGCGCCTCCCATCTTTTTATATAGGCTAGGGGCAGTGGAGGGCAGCCAAAAACCTCCTAGGGCCTGCCACAAGGGAGAAATCCCTTTAAATCTGGAGATAACATCTTATCTCTAGATTCAACACTTTAAATTTAGAGATAAGACTTTATCTCTAGATTTAAACAGCATGGGCCCTGGGCTGGTGCGGCCAACCCATATGGGTTGCAGCTCCACCCCTTGATCCATGTGGGCCCTTACTCGGTCATTGGGACCCACGGTGGAACCCCCGAAACCTTCTAAAACCTTTCTAGTACTTTGCTGAAAATTCGTGAACTTTTTCAGAACCCTGAAAAACCACTCCCCATAAATAAATATTTACTACTAGACTATTCCGGAGCTCCACGTGGGGTTTTGAATCTCATCCGGGACTCCGAACTACTTTTGGTCCTCACCATATGAAAATCCCAAAAGTACCCTAGCGTTATAGAACTTTAAGTGTGTAACCCTACGGGTTCAAGAACATGCAGTCATGACCAAGACTCCTCTCTGGTCAATAATCAATAGCGGGACCTAGATGACCATATTGACTCATACATATTGAACGAAGATCTTTATCAGTTTGAAACACGATGTCGAAGATTAAGTTAATCCCATATACAATTCCCTTTGTCCGATGATATGTTACTTGTCCGAGATTCGACCGTTGGTATCTCCATACCTAGTTCAATCTCGTTACTCGTAATTCTTTTTTCTCGTTTCGTAAAACTAGATCTCGTGACTAAACTCATTAGTCACACGCTGGCAAGCTAGTCAGGATGTTGTATTACTGAGAGGGCCCAGAGATATATCTCCTTCACACGGAGCGACAAACCCCAGTCTCGATCCATGCAACCAAACAAACACTTTTCGAGATACCTACAGAGCACCTTTATAATCACCCGGTTATGAAGAGACATTTTATAATTAACCCACAAAGTATTCTTACGATATTCGGGAGTGGCATGATCTTATGGTCTAAGGAACAGATACTTGACAAGAAGAAAGGTGTAGCAAATACACCAGGTGATACGATCTGATGCTAAGCTTGCGGTTGGGCATGTCCATCACATCATTATCCTAATGATCTGATCTTGTTATCAAATGACAACTCATATATATAGTTAGGAAACCTTAACCATTTTTTATCAATGAGCCAGTCTTGTAGAGGCTCACTAGGGACACGGTGTTGTTTATGTATCCACACTTGTATTTAAATTTCTGGTCAATTCAATTCTAGCATGAATAATAAACATTTATCTTGGACAAGGAAATATGATAATAACATTTTTACTATTGCCTCTAGGGTATATTTCCAACAGTCTCGCACTTGCACTAGAGTCAATAATCTAGTTTACATAGTAATGAATCTAACACCCATCGAGTTCTGGTGTTGATCATATTTTTCTCATGAAAGAGGTTTAGTCAACGGGCCTGCCACATTCAAATCCGTACGTACTTTGCAAATATATATCTCTCCATCCTTGATGTAATCATGGATGGAATTGAAGCGGCGTTTGGTGTGCTTTCCTTTCTTGTGAAACATTGGTTCCTTGGCAATTGCAATGGCACCACTTTTGTCACAAAAGATAGTCATTTGATCCGATGCACTAGGTACGACTCCCAGATCGGATATGAACTCTTTCATCCAAAATCCTTCTTGCCACTACTAGGGAAAACCCTAGTAGTGGTGCGAGTGTAGAGGTTAGCAGTAGCGCAGGCACCCGCACTACTGCTATGGCACTACAGGTAACTTTTAGCAGTATAGCGGGTGCAACCCCATGCTACTATTAAGCCAGTTATCAATAGCGTGGGGCTGCACCCGTGCTACTGCTAAATAGCAGCAGTGTGTTCCCTTACCCCGCACTACTACTATTTGTCTGTATTTCATTTCTTCTGTTTTATATTGTATTTATACACTATTATACAAGTTTTGATATAGTAGCAATTAAGAAAATGTTATATCACTATGATCATGATGAGTTATTATATCAGTGGGTGAAAGAAACACGAATTAGATTCTAGTGTCCTACTAATCCAACTTGGTCACTTTGAATCCATTCACTTGAATCTAATATGTTTTTCTTCCACCCAATGATATAATAACTCATCATGATCATGATAACAACTCATCATCATCATAATAATAATAATAATAATAATAATAATAATAATAATAATAATAATAACAAGTCCTCCTCCTCATCAGATCATAGCTAGTCATATAACAACCCATCATTCTAGCACATAACTACTCATCATCATCATAATAACAAGTCCTCATCATCATAGTCATAACCAACACTAGCTAATTTTTCTTAGCACATGATGAGTACTAGCTAGCTACGACCTGTTACTCTCTCTAAGGTAAAATAACATAAAAACAGGATAGCTCCTGAGTCAACATTATCAAGAACAGAGATCCACCTGTCTCCAATTGTGGGTTGTGCACCATGTTGCCTCCAAGTAGTTCCGTGCGTTCATTCATAACTTTTCTCCATCCTTTGATTTTGAGGTATTCATCTCTTTGAGAAATCGAGTAAGCACTGCAGTGAACCGTAGGCAGACTTGGTCGTAAGCTAATAATATCCATGTCACCTTCCATATACATCATATGAGGCACACAATCCTTTGGAAGTTTCTTTTGAAGAACATAATAATAACATAGTTAGCAATGTAATTTATCTTAAGAAGAATGTATGCAAAAGATGCACTGGTGACATAATAGTAAAAAATCTTACCATGCTATTTCCATGGATGTTACCGTGGTTCAAAACGTGCACTAGTGGCACACATTGAACATAATTTGGGTTAATTTCATAATTGTTCTTGAAAGTCTCGACATCATTAATAAATAAGACAAGATGATTTTTCTCCTCGCGAGTTAGTTCAGAGCCATAACTGTAGTAGATTTTGTCTACTACCTTCCGTAAATTTCTTGGAAAATGGAAATAAGGTGTCTACTAATTTTTAATAAACAATATGAATTACTTAACAAATTTATTTGATAAGCTCACATAGAGGTAGAACTGGAAGCTTATCCACATCCAATGAATATCGATATTATCTTCAATATCATCATCAGGATGAATATCAAAGGTTATTTGCATATCCTCTTGAAATCCATAGGCCTTGCATAGAGCTCTCCAATTGCTCCAAAATGTGATTGATTCACTGCATTGTAGAGCTTAACCCAAAAAGCGTAACCATGTTGAGTCCTAAGGTGCACTATCTTTGTCTCCATATTGCCACTCTCTTCGAAACCGAGTTTCTCCGAGACAAACAGTCTTGCATGGTAGGGGATGCATGATACGTCTCCAACGTATCTATATTTTTTGATTGTTCCATGCTATTATATTATATGTTTTGGATGTTTTATAAGGATTAATATGCTATTTTATATGATTTTGGGGACTAACCTATTAACCTAGAGCCCAGCGCTAGTTTTTGTTTTTTTCCTTGTTTTAGAGTTTCGCCGAAAAGGAATACCAAATGGACTCCAAACAGAATAAAACTTTTGCGATGATTTTTTTGGACCAAAAGACACCTAGGAGACTTGGAGTGCAAGTCAGAAGAGCCACGAGGCGTCCACAAGGGTGGAGGGCGCGCCTAGGGGGTAGGGCGTGCCCCCTGCCAACCATGTGGGCCCCTTGTAGACCTCCTAACCTAGATCTTCCTCCTATATATACTCTTATACCCTCAAAACATACAGGGGAGTCACGAAACCGCTTTTCCCCTGCCGCAACCTTCTGTTCCCGTGAGATCCCATCTTGGAGCCTTTTCCGGCATCCTGCCGGAGGGGGATTCGATCACGGAGGGCTTCTACATCAACACCATTGCCTCTCCAATGAAGCGTGAGTAGTTTACCTCAGACCTACGGGTCCATAGCTAGTAGCTAGATGGTTTCTTCTCTCTCTTTGATTCTCAATACAAAGTTCTCCTCGATGTTCTTGGAGATCTATTGGATGTAATACTCTTTTGTGGTGTGTTTGCCAAGATCCGATGAATTGTGGATTTATGATGAGCTTATCTATGAATATTATTTGGATCTCCTCTGAATTCCTTTATGCATGATTTGATATCTTTGCAAGTCTCTTTGAACTATCGATTTGATTTGGCCAACTAGATTGGTTTTTCTTGCAATGGGAGAAGTGCTTAGCTTTGGGTTCAATCTTGCGGTGCTCGATTCTAGTGACAGAAGGGGAACCAACACGTATTGTATTGTTTCCATCGAGGATAAAAAGATGGGGTTTTCATCATATTGCTTGAGTTAATTCCTGTACATCATGTCATCTTGCTTAAGGCGTTACTCCATTCTTTATGAACTTAATACTCTAGATGCATGCTGGATAGCGGTCGATGTGTGGAGTAATAGTGGTAGATGCATAATTGTTTCGGTCTACTTGACACGGACGTGATGACTATATTCATGATCATTGCCTTAGATATCTTCATAACTTTGCGCTTTTCTATTAATTGCTCGGCAGTAATTTGTTCACCCACCGTAATATTTTCTATGTTGAGAGAAGCCTCTAGTGAAACCTATGGCCCGCGGGTCTATTTTCCATCATATAAGTTTCCGATCTACAATTCTAGTTTCCTATTTACTTTCTTTTGCAATTTTTTCCTTTCCGTTCCATAAACCAAAAATACCAAAAATATCACTTTACCGTCTATCCATCTCTATCATATCTCACTTTGCGAATAACCGTGAAGGGATTGACAACCCCTTTGTTGTGTTGGTTGCAGGTTGGTGTTTGTTTGTGCAGGTATTCAGTGACTTGTTGCGTTGTCTCCTACTGGATTGATACCTTGGTTCTCAAAAAACTGAGGGAAATACTTATGCTACTTTGCTGCATCACCCTTTCCTCTTCAAGGGAAAAACCAACGCAAGCTCAAGAGGTACCAATGCACTAGTTGAATTGAAAAAGAAACGGGAATTACATGTTGAAGCAAAGAAGCACAAGTCATTCTTAATTACACATTGATGCAAAGAAGCACAAGTCAATACTAGTTGTCATTACATACCGTAAAAACATCGAAGGTCTAGTCCAGCTTGATAGTGAAGTACCTGTTGTTTTCCTGGTGATGCCCATCGCACAAACCTCGGTCAGTGCCACAGTAATCACACTCAGTGATCCTATCATCATCAGACATTTCCTGTGTTCATAATTCAAAGATTATAAATCGACGGCAATTACCAGGAACTCAACACACATATCACTATTTAGCATGGGTTGAATTTTGGTCTGTCGAGTCGTCCTTGAAAACTCTCATCTCACGTGGTGTATATGGTGGGCACTCCCTCTCTGATATATTCGAACGTTGGTGATGGTCACTCCTCCATTCATTCCTGAGTGCATTACACAAAAATGTCTAGCACATGGGAACGAAGGAGAAGCGACCCACACGACAACAATCGTGATTCTATCTCTCTGATATTTTGACAGTATATGGTGGACACTCCCTCATAGATATTTTGGCCGTCGGTGATGGTCGATTCCCCTTCTTCTATCGTGCATTACCAAGGTTTATCACAAGAAGAAGGAGAGGAAATGACCCCACGACAACAGTCGGCATCCTTCCTTCAAGAATAGACTTAGTCACACAAGGAGCCCCGACAGAATGACAGTCAATCTGTTACATATATCGAGTAATGGCACAAAAATGGCCTATGGTTTGCCGGAATGTCGTTTAATTCATGTTTCGGCAAATCACGGGCACTCGATATTTCCTACTTTACAACACAAGTCATGTTGAAATTCATGGAAAATTTCGGCATGACCTTTGCTGAAATAGGACATATCGAGCGTCTGAAATTTGCTGAAATGGAAATGAATCAACATTCCGGCAAAACATAGGCCACTCAGAGGCGTTCCTTGCAACATAGGCAACATGTCCAAAGAGACAACCAATACATGTCCAAATATCATCATACACATGTCTGAGGAGAAGAGAAGGAGGAGTTGGACTTTTAGCTCACTGACTCGGGTGTATAGGAAGCAGAGGAAGCTCCGACGATGATCACTTCAGGGAGACGCGACAGTACAAAGCCTGCATATTCCATTGAATCTCATATAAAATTCTTTGATGACAAAGTGATAATGATATAAAACAATTAAATTATCCAGTACATTTCTATATTGAAAAATAAAATTACTAAAATTTCTATACCTAAATTTTCTTACAAAAAAATTCTATTACTAAATTTGATAACTCAAAATTTCTCATATAGCATTCCAATACAAATCTATATTGAAAATTTTCTATACCTACATTTCTATTGCTAATTTTTTTACTAAAGATTTATATTACTAAAATTTCTATATCTATTTTTTACTACAAATTGTGTTACTAAATTTGATACCTAAAAATTTCTCATATAGCATTCCAATACCTAAAAATTCCTATTACTAAATTTGTTTACTTAAAATTTCTATTGATTACAAGAATAAACCTACATTCAAAAATAGAGGGATGTGGAGGGAGGGACAAAGGGAGGGAGGAGGGAGGGAGGTGGGGGAGGGAGCGAGGGGGGGGGAGGAAAAGGGTGAACAAGGCAGGGAGGGAGGGGGGAGGGAGGAGAAAAGAGGAAGGGAGAGGGAGGTGGAAGGAGGAGGGAGGGAGGGAGGTGGAGGGAGATGGAGGACAGAGGAGGGAGGAGGCAGGAGGGAGGGAGGTGGATGGAGATGGCCGGAGCTACCTCGACTGTCTAATAGAAGGCACTGCTGCCAATGAGCTAGATCCCCAAGTCTCCGCACAATAGGGTCACGCTGGTCTTCTCGCCGTCTGGCGACTCCTTCGTGGTCATCGACCGACATGTGAAGATATGCTTAAATAATCCCCAATGCGGGTGTCAACCGATGAAGTTCTCTCACAGAGAAATAAAGGCAGACAAATAGACAATGGCATTCAGAGGAAGATGATGGAGCTACACCCTGAAGTAATCCAGGAATGCATGGAAGAAAGCATGAGGGGGCATCGAGAAACCTCGTTCGATGTGGGTGACGAGGAGGACGTTTTCGTCCCGCTGCAGCATCGGCTCGATCAGACCCGCCTCTGGCCGCCTCCATCCATGCGCCGGAATTAACCTCTCCTTGAGAAGCTCCTCCATTCGCCTCGTCGAGACGCGCGAAGGGATCCATCCCCCGAGGCTCGGCCCGCCGGAGGGCTAGAGCTCGACGACACAGCTCTCCCGACCTTCTTTACCTTCTCCTCCTTGGCGGTCGAATCCTTCCCCATCGTCTCGAGTTCTCACGTGCACCGGTTGCTGGAGCAGAGAGGGCAATGTGGAGAGTGTGTGGAAGAGAAAGGGGATCTAAGAATTACCCTAGCCTGCCGACCCTTTATACCGCGGGTAAGAATTGATTCACAGAATCACAGCCACAGATCCCTGGATTGGGCGGCAAATGCAGCGATCGCGTGCACATAGAATACATGGCATGTGGCAGAATTCGTGGCGAAAATTGAGGCATCACAGCCCCACTCCCCACTAGCTGTGATGTAACCGCTTCCGCGTGCACTCGCACGATTTCAAATCCTGAGATTTCTGCAACAAATCGATCCAATTGATTGCTCGTTGTCTCTTTCCTAAAAGGACACTCATCGTGTTGGGGAACGCAGTAATTTCAAATAGTTTCCTACGCACATGCAAGATCATGGTGATGCATAGCAACAAGAGGGGAGAGTGTTGTCTACGTACCCTCGTAGATCATAAGCGGGAGGGTTATGACAACGCGGTTGATGTAGTCATAAGTCTTCACGATCGACCGATCCTAGTACCAAAAGTACGACACCTCCGCGATATGCACACGTTCGGCTCGGTGACGTCCCACGAACTCACGATCCAGCAGAGTGTCGAGGGAGAGCATCGTAAGCACGACGGCATGATGACGGTGATGATGATGCGACTGGAACAGGGCTTCGCCTAAGCACTGCTACGATATGACCGAGGTGGATTATGGTGGAGGGGGGCACCGCACACGACTAAGAGATCAATGATCAACTTGTGTGTTTATGGGGTGCCTCTGTAACGCCCTCGATGCGGCTATATCTCCCACGTGTCGAAGCACGACTTAGAGGCATAACCGCATTGAAAGCAATGTCGCAAGTGAGGTAATCTTCACACAACCCATGTAATACGTAAGGGAAGGAGATACATAGTAGGCTTACAATCGCCACTTCACACAAATACATGAATAAAGCATTACATCAACCAGTTACAATCAAGGCCCGACTACAGAGCCAAAATAAAAGAAGAACCCCAAATGCGACAAGGTCCCCGATCGACCCCAACTGGGCTCCACTACTGATCAACTAGAACGAAACAACACAAAGGACAAGATCTTCATTGAGCTCCTCCTTGAGCTTGGTTGCGTCTCCTACACGGGCTCATCGGCACCTGCAAGCTGGTTTTGGAAGTATCTGTGAGTCACGGGGACTCAGCAATCTCACACCCTCGCGATCAAGACTATTTAAGCTTATAGGTAAGGTAAAGGTATGAGGTGGAGCTGCAGCAAGCGACTAGCTTATATGGTGGCTAACATACGCAAATGAGAGCGAGAAGAGAAGGCAAAGCACGGTCAAACAACTATGATCAAGAAGTGATCCTAGAACAACCTACGTCAAGCATAACTCCAACACTGTGTTCACTTCCCGGACTCCGCCGAAAAGAGACCATCACGTTACACACGCGGTTGATGCATTTTAATTAAGGTCAACTTCAGGTTTTCTACAACCGGACATTAACAAATTCCCATCTGCCCATAACCGCGGGCACGGCTTTCGAAAGTTCAAATCCCTGCAGGGGTGTCCCAACTTAGCCCATGATAAGCTCTCACGGTCAACGAAGGATATTCCTTCTAGCGGGAAGATCCGATCAGACTCGGAATCCCGGTTACAAGACATTTCGACAATGGTAAAACAAGTCCAGCAACACCGCCCGAATGTGCCGAGAAATCTCGATAGGAGTTGCACATATCTCATTCTCAGGGCACACTCAGATTGTCCAAACTTCCGGTAGGCCAGCCCAGAGTTGCCCCTGGTGGCCACCGGCGGCTGACAGTTTGGACCAACACTCAGAGGAGCACTGGCCCGGGGGGGTTAAAATAATGATGACCCTTGAGTCTGCAGAACCCAAGGGAAAGAAAAGGCTAGGTGGCAAATGGTAAAACCAAGGTTGGGCATTGTTGGAGGAGTTTTATTCAAGGTGAACTGTCAAGGGGTTCCCATTATTACCCAACCGCGTAAGGAACGCAAAATCCGGGAACATAACACCGATATGACGGAAACTAGGGCGGCAAGAGTGGAACAAAACACCAGGCATAAGGCCGAGCCTTCCACCCTTTACCAAGTATATAGATGCATTAATTAAATAAGAGATATTGTGATATCCCAACAAGTAAACATGTTCCAACAAGGAACAACATCTCCATGTTCCAACAAGGAACAAACTTCATCTTCACCTGCAACTAATAACGCTATAAGAGGGGCTGAGCAGAGCAGTAACATAGCCAAACAACGGTTTGCTAGGACAAGGTGGGTTAGAGGCTTGGTTCAACAATATGGGAGGCATGATAAGCAAGTGGTAGGTATCGCAGCATAGGCATAGCAAAAGAGTGAGCATCTAGCAAGCAAAGATAGAAGTGATTTCGAGGGTATGGTCATCTTGCCTGAGATCCCGCAAGGAAGAAGAACGAGTCCATGAAGAAGACAAACGAACGTAGATGAACGGAGCCTCACAACTCCGGAATGAAACCGAAGCTAACGCGAGAGGTAACCCGGAAAGAAGCAAACAACATAGTAAACAACCACGACATAAGCATGGCATGATGCACAACAAGTATGATGCATGTCCGGTTTAAATATACATGGCATGGCAAAGTGCACAAACAATCCTACAAATTAAGTGGAGCTCAATATGCAACTCCGTTGCATATTGACGAAACACCACGTGACTTATTTAGTTCGATCTTGTTTATGTACCCAACAATATTAAAAGTTGTTAAACATGGCAGGAGAGTGAAACAAATGAAAACTACCTATCTAGGCAAATTTAAATGAGGCCAGAACAACAAACAACAAGTCCGGAAAAAATCCTCATATACATATATTAGGTTTGGTACTGTTATGCCCTAAACACAATTTTAGAGTTATTAAACATGCAAAATAAATCCACCATGTTAAACTAGGCATAATTCTACCCCATTTACATATAAAGTTTATTAAATTCCGAGTTACGGTTAAATAGTTATGAAATAAATCATTTTAACAAGTTATTTAAGCAGATTAATGCAAACAGTAGTTTGAACATTTTAAACATAGATGAAAATGGCAGATTATGAAAGTATATAAAATTCTGAGCATTTTACATATATAACATGTTTTATTTGGATGCATGGTTCAAAAGTTATTAGCAGTTTAACATAGGGGCAGTTTTATAAATATGCAGTGCACTGGTTAAATAGAAAAAAACGTTCAGCGAAAAAAAATGTGTCTCGGGCCGAATCTGTCTAGCCCAAATAGCAATAAAAAAGGAGGCGCTGGGGAGGCCTCACCCATGGGCTTTGGCCCGGCTCAGTGGAAGAAGGCTGGCTGGGTGAGGAGGGGTGCGCTGGGCCGGCAAAGAAGCAGGTTGGGCCTGGCGCTTGCCTTGATTGGTCAATGCGAGCCGACCTGCTCGTTGCTGCTACTCGATGCAGCCGGTAGCGACGGGGATGGAAGCAGAGGCGCGGCGATGGAGCAGCTTCCGACGGAGCCGCGAGGGAATTGGGCGCGAGACAGGCGAAGCGAAATCAGCAGCGGCGGGGCTTGGGGCTTCGAGTGGTTTGGGCGCCCATGGGTCTCCTGTTGATGAACAGAGACAAGGGAGTGATGAAGAGAGAGGGGAAAGCACGGGGAAGGAGGAAGGGGCGCAGGTGAGGGCACAGAGGAGCTCCACTCCTCTGGATCGAAGAGGGAGGAGGAGGCTCTCGATCGAGGCGGCGGGGTTCTCTGGTGGCTTCGAATCGAAGAGCTTGGGATCGAGGCTGCAGCGATTTGGGCGGCACACAGAATGAGGGAGGTGGTCGGAGATCTGGTTGGTGGGAAGGGATCCCAAGTAAGACATGAAAGAGGTGGTTGGCTGGCGGCGGCGGTATGGTAATGGGTGTATTGGACCGGTAGGGGCTAGGGTTTAGACTGATATTTATATCAGATGAATTTTGGTTAGGGGCTAACTCATCCCTCCGATCACAATCGGACGATCGCGAATAAAATAGCTAGGGAGTCCAATTAACAAAACAGAGACATTTTGTAGACGTTTGGGGATGATCCGGATCCAACGGTGACGACTGCCCAGGTCGGGTCCGGGACAACTTTCGGACGCGCGCGCGAGGAGGGCCGCGGGCTAATGAGAGAGGTTATGTTGGGTCTGGCGGATTGTGAAGAGCGGGTTGGCCTGAGAGAAGAGGGGAGAGATGCAGCCCGGCACGGTTTTCGGAGACCGAAAACGTCCGACGTTAGACCGGCTATACTGCCGCTATAGTTATCCGTTGGGGCATCAAATGGACTCCAAATGCGATGAAACTTGACAGGCGTTCTATCTACACTATAATAAGACCACACGTCAACTTTCATCCCATTCTGAGAACATTTTCTGGCCACTTATAAAATAATATCTCGGATATGCTGCGGGCACGTGCAAGTGTGTCTGGGCTCAGAACGGATAACAGACGGAACGAGGAGACCGGGACGGATGCAAGTTTTGAAAACATGAAGATGCAATGCACATGATGACATGATATGAAATGCATGACACGTGAGCAAAGACAAGGCAACAACAGCGAATAACTGGAGGACACCTGGCACATCGGTCTCGGGGCGTTACAGCCTCCCTCCCCCGTATATAAAGGAGTGGAGGAGGGGGAGGGCCGGTCCTCTACTATGGCGTGCCCTGGGGAGTCCTACTCCCATCGGGAGTAGGATTCCCCCCTTCCATGTAGTAGGAGTAGGAGAGTAGGAAAGGGAAGAGAGAAGAGAAGGAAGGAGGGGGCGCCGCCCCTTCCCCCTAGTCCAATTCGGACTAGGCCTTGGGGGGCGCGCGACTTGCCCTAGGCAGCCCCTCCCTCTCTCCCCTAAAGCCCATTAGGGCCCGTATACTCCCCACGGGGTTCCGGTAACCCCCCCGGTACTCCGGTTAATGCCCGAACTCACCCGGGACCATTCCAATGTCCAAACATAGTCATCTAATATATCGATCTTTATGTCTCGACCATTTCGAGACTCCTCGTCATTCCCGTGATCACATCCGGGACTCCGAACAACCTTCGGTTCATCAAAACACATAAACTCATAATACAGATCGTCACCGAACGTTAAGCGTGCGGACCCTATGGGTTCGAGAACTATGTAGACATGACCGAGACAAGTCTCCGGTCAATAACCAATAGAGGAACCTGGATGTTCATATTGGCTCCCACATATTCTACAAAGAACTTTATCGATCAAACCGCATAACGATATACGTTGTTCCCTTTGTTATCGGTATGTTACTTGCCCGAGATTCGATCGTCGGTATCTCAATACCTAGTTCAATCTCATTACCAGCAAATCTCTTTGCTCGTTCCGTAATGCTACATCCTGTAACTAACTCATTAGCTACATTGCTTGCAAGGCTTATATTGATGTGCATTACCGAGAGGGCCCAGAGATACCTCTCCGACAATCGGAGTGACAAATCCTAATCTCGATCTATGCCAAATCAACAAACACCATCGAAGACACCTGTAGAGCACCTTTATAATCACCCAGTTACGTTGTGACGTTTGGTAGCACACAAAGTGTTCCTCCGGTATTCGGGAGTTGCATGATGTCATAGTCATAGGAACATGTATAAGTTATGGAGAAAGCAATAGCAACAAACTAAACGATCATCGTGCTAAGCTAATGGATGGGTCAAGTCAATCACATCATTCTCTAATGATGTGATCCCGTTAATCAAATGACAACTCATGCCTATGGTTAGGAAACATAACCATCATTGATTCAACGAACTAGTCAAGTAGAGGCAAACTAGTGACACTCTGTTTGTCTATATATTCACACATGTACTAAGTTTCCGGTTAATACAATTCTAGCATGAACAGTAAACATTTATCATGATATAAGGAAATATATATAACAACTTTATTATTGCCTCTAGGGCATATTTCCTTCAGTCTCCCATTTGCACTAGAGTCAATAATCTAGATTACATTGTAATGATGCTAACACCCATGGAGTCTTGGTGCTGATCATGCTTTGCTCGTGAGAGAGGCTTAGTCAACGGGTCTGCAACATTCAGATCCGCATGTATCTTGCAAATCTCTATGTCTCCCTCCTTGACTTGATCACGGCTGGAATTGAAGCGTCTCTTGATGTGCTTGGTTCTCGTGTGAAATTTGGATTCCTTTGCCAAGGCAATTGCACCAGTATTGTCACAAAAGATTTTCATTGGACCCGATGCACTAGGTATGACACCTAGATCGGATATGAACTCCTTCATCCAGACTCCTTCATTTGCTGCTTCCCAAGCAGCTATGTATTCCGCTTCACATGTAGATCCCGCCATGACGCTCTGCTTGGAACTACTCCAACTGACAGCTCCACCATTTAATGTAAACACGTATCCGGTTTGCGATTTAGAATCGTCCAGATCAGTGTCGAAGCTTGCATCAACGTAACCATTTACGATGAGCTCTTTGTCACCTCCATATATGAGAAACATATCCTTAGTCCTTTTCAGGTATTTCAGAATGTGCTTGACCGCTATCCAGTGATCCACTCCTAGATTACTTTGGTACCACCCTGCTAGACTAATAGCAAGGCACACATCAGGTCTGGTACACAATATTTCATACATGATAGAGCCTATGGTAGAAGCATAGGTAACACCTTTCATTTTCTCTCTATCTTCTGCAGTGGTCGGGCATTGATTCTGACTCAACTTCACACCTTGTAACACAGGAAAGAACCCTTTCTTTGTGTGATCCATTTTGAACTTCTTCAAAACTTTATCAAGGTATGTGCTTTGTGAAAGTCCAATTAAGCGTCTTGATCTATCTCTATAGATCTTGATGCCCAATATATAAGCAGCTTTACCGAGGTCTTTCATTGAAAAATTCTTATTCAAGTATCCTTTTATGCTATTAAGAAATTCAATATCATTTCCGATCAACAATATGTCATCCACATATAATATCAGAAATGCTACCGAGCTCCCACTCACTTTCCTGTAAATACAGGCTTCCCCAAAAGTCTGTATAAAACCATATGCTTTGATCACACTATCAAAGCATATATTCCAACTCCGAGAGGCTTGCACCAGTCCATAAATGGATCGCAGGAGCTTGCACACTTTGTTAGCACCTTTTGGATCGAAAAAACCTTCTGGTTGCGTCATATACAATTCTTCTTTAAGATATCCATTAAGGAATGCAGTTTTGACATCCATTGGCCAAATTGCATGATCGTAAAATATGGCAATTGCTAATATGATTCGGACGGACTTAAGCATTGCTACGGGTGAGAAGGTCTCATCGTAGTCAACTCCTTGAATTTATCGAAAACCTTTTGCAACAAGTCGAGCTTTGTAGACAGTAACATTATCGTCAGCGTTAGTCTTGTTCTTGAAGATCCATTTATTCTCTATGGCCTGCCGATCATCGGGCAAGTCAACCGAAGTCCACACTTGGTTCTCATACATGGATCCCATCTCAGATTTCATGGCCTCAAGCCATTTTGCGGAATCTGGGCTCATCATCGCTCCCTCATAGTTCGTAGGTTCGTCATGGTCAAGTAACATGATCTCCAGAACAGGATTACCGTACCACTCTGGTGTGGATCTTACTCTAGTTGACCTACGAGGTTCGGTAGTAACTTGATCAAAAGTTTCATGATCATCATCATAAGCTTCCTCACTTACTGGTGTAGGAATCACTGGAACTGATTTCAGTGATGAACTACTTTCCAATAAGGGAGCAGGTACAATTACCTCATCAAGTTCTACTTTCCTCCCACTCACTTCTTTCGAGAGAAACTCCTTCTCTAGAAAGGATCCATTCTTAGCAACGAATGTCTTGCCTTCGGATATGTGATAGAAGGTGTACCCAACAGTCTCCTTTTGGTATCCTATGAAGACACATTTCTCCGATTTGGGTTCGAGCTTATCAGGTTGAAGCTTTTTCACATAAGCATCGCAGCCCCAAACTTTCAGAAACAACAACTTTGGTTTCTTGCCAAACCACAGTTCATAAGGAGTTGTCTCAACGGATTTCGATGGTGCCCTATTTAACGTGAATGCAGCCATCTCTAAAGCATAACCCCAAAACAATAGCGGTAAATCAGTAAGAGACATCATAGATCGCACCATATCTAGTAAAGTACGATTACGACGTTCGGACACACCATTACGCTGTGGTGTTCCAGGTGGCGTGAGTTGCGAAACTATTCCGCATTGTTTTAAATGTAGACCAAACTCGTAACTCAAATATTCTCCTCCGCGATCAGATCGTAGAAACTTATTTTCTTTTTACGATGATTTTCAACTTCACTCTGAAATTCTTTGAACTTTTCAAATGTTTCAGACTTATGCTTCATTAAGTAGATATACCCATATCTGCTTAAACCATCTGTGAAAGTGAGAAAATAACGATATCCGCCATGAGCCTCAACATTCATCGGACCACATACATTTGTATGTATGATTTCCAACAAATCTGTTGCTCTCTCCATAGTACCGGAGAACGGAGTTTTAGTCATCTTGCCCATGAGGCACGGTTCGCAAGTACCAAGTAATTCATAATCAAGTGATTCCAAAAGTCCATCAGTATGGAGTTTCTTCATGCGCTTTACACCGATATGACCTAAACGGCAGTGCCACAAATAAGTTGCACTATCATTATCAACTCTGCATCTTTTGGCTTCAACATTAAGAATATGTGTATCACTACTATCGAGATTCATCAAAAATAGACCACTCTTCAAGGGTGCATGGCCATAAAAGATATTACTCATATAAATAGAACAACAATTATTCTCTGATTTAAATGAATAACCGTATCGCATCAAACAAGATCCAGATATAATGTTCATGATCAACGCTAGCACCAAATAACAATTATTTAGGAATCACTGGAACTGATTTCAGTGATGAACTACTTTCCAATAAGGGAGCAGGTACAATTACCTCATCAAGTTCTACTTTCCTCCCACTCACTTCTTTCGAGAGAAACTCCTTCTCTAGAAAGGATCCATTCTTAGCAACAAATGTCTTGCCTTCGGATCTGTGATAGAAGGTGTACCCAACAGTCTCCTTTGGGTATCCTATGAAGACACATTTCTATGATTTGGGTTTGAGCTTATCAGGTTGAAGCTTTTTCACATAAGCATTGCAGCCCCAAACTTTAAGAAACGACAACTTGGGTCTCTTGCCAAACCACAGTTCATAAGGTGTCGTCTCAATGGATTTAGATGGTGCCCTATTCAATGTGAATGCAGGTGTATCTAAAGCATAACCCCAAAACAATAGCGGTAAATCAGTAAGAGACATCATAGATCGCACCATATCTAGTAAAGTACGATTACGATGTTCGGACACACCATTACGTTGTGGTGTTCCGGGTGGCGTGAGTTGCGAAACTATTCTACATTGTTTCAAATGAAGTCCAAACTCATAACTCAAATATTCACCTCCACGACCAGATCGCAGAAACTTGATTTTCTTGTTACGATGATTTTCCACTTCACTCTGAAATTCTTTGAACTTTTCAAATGTTTCAGACTTATGTTTCATTAAGTAGATAAACCCATATCCGCTTAAATCATCTGTGAAGGTGAGAAAATAACGATATCCGTCACGAGCTACAATGTTCATTGGACCACATACATCAGTATGCATGATTTCCAATAACTCTGTTGCTCGCTCCATTGTTTCGGAGAACGGAGTTTTAGTCATCTTGCCCATGAGGCATGGTTCGCAAGTACCAAGTGATTCATAATCAAGTGATTCCATAAGTCCATCAGAATGGAGTTTCTTCATGCGCTTTACATCAATATGACCTAAACGTAAGTGCCACAAATAAGTTGCACTATCATTATCAACTTTGCATCTTTTGGCTTCAATACTACGAACATGTGTATCACTACTATCAAGATTTAGTAAAAATAGACCACTCATCAAGGGTGCTTGACCATAGAAGATATTACTCATATAAATAGAATAACCATTATTCTCTGATTTAAATGAATAACCTTCTCGCATCAAACAAGATCCAGATATAATGTTCATGATCAACGCTAGCACCAAATAACAATTATTTAGGTCTAAAACTAATCCCGAAGGTAGATGTAGAGGTAGCGTGCCGACGACGATCACATCGACTTTGGAACCATTTTCCACACGGATCGTCACCTCGTCCTTAGCCAATCTTCGCTTAATCTGTAGCCCCTGTTTCGAGTTGCAAATGTTAGCAACTGAACCGGTATCAAATACCTAGGCACTACTATGAGCATTAGTAAGGTACACATCAATAACATGTATATCAAATATACCTTTCACTTTGCCATCCTTCTTCTCCCCCAAATACTTGGGGCAGTTCCACTTCCAGTGACCAGTCCCTTTGAAGTAGAAGCACTTAGTCTCAGGTTTAGGTCCAGACTTGGGTTTCTTCACTTGAGCAGCAACTGGCTTGCTATTCTTCTTGAAGTTCCCCTTCTTCCCTTTACCCTTTTTCTTGAACCTGGTGGTATTGTTGACCATCAACAGTTGATGCTCCTTCTTGATTTCTACCTCCACAGCCTTTAGCATTGCGAAGAGCTCAGGAATCGTCTTATCCATCCCTTGCAAATTATAGTTCATCACAAAGCTCTTGTACCTTGGTGGTAGTGATTGAAGAACTTTGTCAATGACACTATCATCAGGAAGATTAACTCCCAGCTGAGTCAAGTGGTTGTGGTACCCAGACATTCTGAGTATATGTTCACTGATAGAACTATTGTCCTCCATTTTCCAGCTATAGAACTTATTGGAGACTCCATATCTCTTAATCCGGGAATTTGCTTGTAATATTAACTCCAACTCCTGGAACATCTCATATGCTCCATGACGTTCAAAACATCGTTGAAGTCTCGGTTCTAAGCTGTAAAGCATGGCACACTGAACTATTGAGTAGTCATCAGCTTTGCTCTGCCAGGTGTTCACAACATCTGGCGTTGGTCCTGCAGCGGGTTTGTCACCTAGCGGTGCTTCCAGGATGTAATTCTTCTATGCAGCAATGAGGATAATTCTCAAGTTATGGACCCAGTTCGTGTAGTTGCTACCATCATCTTTCAACTTAGCTTTCTCTAGGAACGCGTTAAAATTCAACGGAACAATAGCATGGGCCATCTATCTACAATAACATAGACATGCAAAATACTATCAGGTGGTAAGTTCATGATAAATTAAAGTTCAATTAATCAAATTACTTAAGAACTCCCACTTAGATAGATATCTCTCTAATCATCTAAGTGATCACGTGATCCATGTCAACTAAACCATGTCCGATCATCACGTGAGATGGAGTAGATTTGAATGTGAACATCACTATGTTGATCATATCTACTATATGATTCACACTTGACCTTTCGGTCTCAGTGTTCCGAGGCATATCTGCATTTGCTAGGCTCTTCAAGTTTAACCCGAGTATTCTGCGTGTGCAAAACTGGCTTGCACCCATTGTATGTGAATGTGGAGCTTATCACACCCGATCATCATGTGGTGTCTTGGCACGACGAACTATAGCAACAGTGCATACTCAGGGAGAACACTTATACCTTGAAAATTTGTGAGAGATCATCTTATAATGCTACCGCCGAACTAAGCAAAATAAGATGCATAAAGGATAAACATCACATGCAATCTATATAAGTGATATGATATGGCCATCATCATCTTGTGCCTTTGATCTCCATCTCCAAAGCACCATCATGATCACCATCATCACCGGCTTGACACCTTGATCTCCATTGAAGCATCGTTGTCATCTCGCCAACTATTGCTTCTACGACTATCGCTACCGATTAGTGATAAAGTAAAGCAATTACATGGCAATTGCATTTCATACAATAAAGCAACAACCATATGGCTCCTGCCAGTTGCCAATAATTGTGTTACAAAACATGATCATCTCATACAATTAAATTTAGCATCATGTCTTGACCATACCACATCACAACATGCCCTACAAAAACAAGTTAGACGTCCTCTACTTTGTTGTTGCAAGTTTTACGTGGCTGCTACGGGCTGAGCAAGAACCGTTCTTACCTACGCATCAAAAACCACAACGCCGTATAGTGATTGCTTTTTGATCTTCAGAAAGAACCCTGTTCATTGAATCCAATTCAACTAAAGTCTGAGAACCTGACACCCACCAGCCACCTGTGTGCGAAGCACGTCGGTAGAACCAGTCTCGCGTAAGCGTACGCGTAATGTCGGTCTGGGCCGCTTCATCCAACAATGCCACCGGATCAAGAATCAACTAGTGACGGAAAGCAATATGTATATTACCACGCCCACAACTCCTTTGTGTTCTACTCGTGCATATAACATCTACGCATAAACCTGGCTCGGATGCCACTTTTGGGGAACACAGTAATTTCAAAAAAAATCCTATGCACACGCAAGATCATGGTGATGCATAGCAATGAGAGGGGAGAGTGTTGTCTACGTACCCTCGTAGAACGGTAGCGGAAGCTTTATGACAACACGGTTGATGTAGTCGTACGTCTTCACGATCGACCGATCCTAGTACCGAAAGTATGGCACCTCCGCGATCTGCACATGTTCGGCTCGGTGATGTCCCACGAACTCACGATCCAGCAGAGTGTCGAGAGAGAGCTTCGTCAGCACGACGGCATGATGACGGTGATGATGATGCTACCGGAACAGTGGTATGACCGAGGTGGATTATGGTGGAGGGGGGCATGATACGTCTCTGTCGTATCTATAATTTTTGATTGTTCCATGCCAATATTCTACAACTTTCATATACTTTTGGCAACTTTTTATACTATTTTTGGGACTAACATATTGATCCAGTGCCCAGTGCCAGTTCCTGTTTGTTGCATGTTTTTTGTTTCACAGAATATCCATATCAAACGGAGTCCAAACGGAATAAAAACTGACGGAGATTTTTTTTGAATATATATGATTTTTGGGAAGAAGAATCCACGCGAGACGATGCTCGAGGGGCCCATGAGGTAGGGGGGTGCGCCCCAGGGTGTCAGGCGCGCCCCTGACCCTCGTGGCCACCCCGTAAGGTGGATGGTGCCCTTCTTTCGCCGCGAGAAAGCTAATATCTGGATAGAGATCGTGTTAAAATTTCAGCCCAATCGGAGTTACGGATCTCCGGGAATATAAGAAACGGTGAAAGGGAAGAATCTGAGAACGCAGAACCAGGGAGAGACAGAGAGATAGATCCAATCTCGGAGGGGCTCTCGCCCTCCCACGCCATGGGAGCCAAGGACCAGAGGGGAAACCCTTCTCCCATCTAGGGAGTTGGTCAAGGAAGAAGAAGAAGAAGAAGGGGGCCCTCTCCCCCTCGCTTCCGGTGGCACTGGAGTGCCACCGGGGGCCATCATCATCACCGTGATCTACACCAACACCTCTGCCATCTTCACCAACATCTTCATCACCTTCCCCCCTCTATCTACAGCGATCCACTCTCCCGCGACCCGCGGTACCCTCTACTTGAACATGGTGCTTTATGCTTCATATTATTATCCAATGATGTGTTGCCATCCTATGATGTCTGAGTAGATTTTTCCTATCAGTGGTTGATGAATTGCTATGATTGATTTAATTTGCTTGTGGTTATGTTGCTATCCTTTTGTGCCCATCATATGATTGCATGCGTGGATCACACCCTAGGGTTAGTTGTATGTTGATAGGACTATGTATTGGAGGGCAAGAGTGACAGAAGCTTCAACCTAGCATAGAAATTGATGCATACGGGATTGAAGGGGGACCAATATACCTTAATGCTATGGTTGGGTTTTACCTTAATGAACATTAGTAGTTGCGGATGCTTGCTAATAGTTCCAATCATAAGTGCATAGAATTCCAAGTCAGGGATGACATGCTAGCAGTGGCCTCTCCCACATAATACTTGCTATCGGTCTAGTAAAGTAGTCAATTTCTTAGGGGCAATTCCACAACTCCTACCACCACTTTTCCACACTCGCTATATTTACTTTATTGTTTCTTTATCTAAACAGCCCCTACTTTTTATTTACGTACTCTTTATTATCTTGCAAATCTATCCAACAACACCTACAATGTACTTCTAGTTTCATACTTGTTCTAGGTAAAGCGAACGTCAAGCGTGCGTAGAGTTGTATCGGTGGTCGATAGAACTTGAGGGAATATTTGTTCTACCTTTAGCTCCTCGTTGGGTTCGACACTCTTACTTATCGAAAACTGTTGCGATCCCCTATACTTGTGGGTTATCAAGACCTTTTTCTGGCGCCATTGCCGAGGAGCAATAGCGTGGGGTGACTATTCTCGTGTGTGCTTGTTTGCTTTATCACTAAGTAATTTCTATTTGTTGTTCTTAGTTGTTTCCTATCTTTAGTTATGGGTAGGAAACGCCAAATACCAAAAAATTAGTTGTACCTACTGAACCAATGGTTGAAGAACCAATCAAAATCTATCACACTACTGAAGCTTATTACTTGGATCATCTTCGATCCCTATGTGCTCGTGCTGAAACCCCAACTAGCTTAGTTGAGGGCGAATCTTTAGATGAGCATGCTTGTTATGTGCGACACCGTATATCTGAAAAAGGGAAACTATTATGGGGTCAAATTCAATGTTTGCAATGCTATGCTTGGAATTTATGTGAAATATATGATTTTACTTGTTGCTCTGAAAACCCTAAGAAACACCTTCCTTACCAATGTGAGTTTATTGATAATGGAATCTTATCTTCATATGCTAAGGGTGTTTATAATTACTATGATGTTCAACAAATTGAAGAATTTGTTGCTTTTAAGGGTGCTTTTGAAATTGATTCTTTGATTGAAAAGTATGATGCTATTCTTTACAAATCTGAAAATTTTGCCATATTTAAATATTGCTATGATAATTATGCTTCTAATGCCTATGTTGAACCATATATTGAGTACTACTCCGCTGTCCAAGAAGAAACTAATATTTTGCAGGAGTCTATGGAAGAAGAAATTGATGAAACTGTGAGCTCATTGGATGAAAAAGATGATGAGGAGAGCGAAGAACAAAAGGAGGAAGAACGGATTAGCTACCTGTTCCCACCTTCTAATGAGAGTAACTCTTCAACTCATACATTGTTTAATTTCCCTTCGTTCTTACCGGAGGATGTTTGCTATGATGATTGTTATGATCTCGTTGATTCTTTTGAAATATCCCTTTTTGATGATGCTTGCTATGCTTGTGGCCAAGATGCCAATATGAATTATGCTTATGGATATGAACTTGCTATATTTCCTTATGTTAAACATGAAATTGTTGCTATTGCACCCACACATGATAGTCCTATTATCTTTTTGAATTCTCCCAACTACACTATATCGAAGAAGTTTGCCCTTATTAAGGATTATATTGATGGGTTGCCTTTTACTACTACACATGATGATTTTGATGAGTATAATATGCATGTGCTCGCTGCTCCTACTTGCAATTATTATGAGAGGGGAACTATATCTCCACCTCTCTATGTTTCTAATATGATAAAATTGCAAGAAACTATTTATACTATGCATTGGCCTTTACTATGTGTGCATGAATTGTTCTTTTATGACATGCCGATGCATAGGAAGAGAGTTAGACTTCGTTGTTACATGATATATGTTACTTTGTGCTCACTACTAAATGCTAAATCATTGTTAATTAAAATTGGCTTTGATATACCTTGGGATCCGGGTGGATTCATTACTTGAGCACTATATGCCTAGCTTAATGGCTTTAAAGAAAGCGCTGCCAGGGAGACAACCCGGAAGTTTTGGAGAGTCATTTATTTCTGTTGTGTGCTTTTATAAAGTTTAGAAATAAAAATAAGGTGCCAAGGTTTGCCTTTAGGATGTTTACATTTGCTTGATGGTTTGTACGGTGCAGGACAGAAACTTTGGCTGTAGTGCGCAATTTTATATTTTTAGCTGGAACGTCAAATGGTTCTGATTCTTTTTGCACTATCTTCCTATACAAATTTTTTATTTTTCCTAATTTTGGAAGAATTTTAAAAGTATCATAAGTATGGTGAATGTTCAGATTATTGCAGACTGTTCTGTTTTAGACAGATTCTGTTTTTGATGCATAGTTTGCTTGTTTTGATGAAACTATCAATTTATATCAGTGGATTAAGCCATGAAAAAGTTATATTACAGTAGACACAATGCAAAAAACAAAATATGAATTGGTTTGCAACAGTACCTAGAGTAGTGATTTGCTCTATTATACTAACGGATCTTACTGAGTTTTCTGTTGAAGTTTTGTGTGGATGAAGTGTTCGATGATCGAGAAGGTTTCGATGTGAGAAGAAGGAAGAGAGGCAAGAGCTCAAGCTTGGGGATGCCCGAGGCACCCCAAGTAAATATTCAAGGAGACTCAAGCGTCTAAGATTGGGGATGCTGGGGAGGCATCCCCTCTTTCTTCAACAAATATCGGTATGTTTTCGGATTCGTTTCGTTCATGCGATATGTGCAAGTCTTGGAGCGTCTTTTGCATTTAGGTTTTTATTTTTATTTTTATGCACCATGCTGGTATGAGATAGTCCTTGGTTGATTTATAGAATGCTCATTGCACTTCACTTATATCTTTTGAGTATGGCTTTATAGAATGCTTCATGTGCTTCACTTATATCATTTGAAGTTTGGATTGCTTGTTTCTCTTCACTTGGACAACCGCCATTTGAAGAATGCTCTTTTGCTTCACTTATATTTGTTAGAGCACGGGCATATGTTTTGTAGAAAGAATTAAACTCTCATGCTTCACTTATATCTATTTAGAGAGATGACAGGAACTGGTCATTCACATGGTTAGTCATAAAATCCTACATAAAGTTGTAGATCGCTGAATATGATATGTTTGATTCCTTGCAATAGTTTTGCGATATAAAGGTGGTGATATTAGAGTCATGCTAGTCGGGTAATAGTGAAATTGAGAAATACTTGTGTTGAGGTTTGCAAGTCCCGTATCATGCACGTATGGTGAACCGTTATGTAACGAAGCCGGAGCATGAGGTGTTTATTGATTGTCTTCCTTATGAGTGGCGGTCGAGGACGAGCGATGGTGTTTTCCTACCAATCTATCCCCCTAGGAGCATGTGCATAGTAATTTGTTTCGATGACTAATATATTTTTGCAATAAGTATGTGAGTTCTTTATGACTAATGTTGAGTCCATGGATTATACGCACTCTCACCCTTCGATCATTGCTAGCCTCTTCGGTACCGTGCATTGCCCTTTCTCACCTCGAGAATTGGTGCAAACTTTGCCGGTGCATCCAAACCTCGTGATATGATACGCTCTGTCACACATAAGCGTCATTATATCTTCCTCAAAACAGCCACCATACCTACCTATCATGGCATTTCCATAGCCATTCCGAGATATATTGCCATGAAACTTCCATCATCATCATATACATGACTTGAGCATTCATTGTCATATTGCTTTGCATGATCGTAAGATAGCTAGCATGATGTTTTCATGGCTTGTCCTTTTTTTGATGTCATTGCTACGCTAGATCATTGAACATCCCGGTACACCGCCGGAGGCATTCATATAGAGTCATATCTTTGTTCTAGATATCGAGTTGTAAGTAAATAAAAGTGTGATGATCATGATTATTAGAGCATTGCCCCAGTGAGGAAAGGATGATGGAGACTATGATTCCCCCACAAGTCGGGATGAGACTCCGGACGAAAAAAAAGTGAGAAAGGCCAAAAAGAAGGCCCAAAAAAAGAAAACAAAAAAATGAGAGAAAAAGAGAGAAGGGGCAATGTTACTATCCTTTTACCACACTTGTGCTTCAAAGTAGCACCATGTTCTTCATATAGAGAGTCTCTTGAGCTATCACTTTCATATACTATTGGGAATTTTCATTATAGAACTTGGCTTGTATATTCCAACGATGGGCTTCCTCAAATGCCCTAGGTCTTCATGAGCAAGCAAGTTGGATGCACAACCACTTAGTTTCAGTTTGAGCTTGCATATACTTATAGCTCTAGTGCATCCGTTGCATGGCAATCCCTACTCCTCACATTGATATCTATTGATGGGCATCTCCATAGCCCGTTAATACGCCTAGTTGATGTGAGACTTTCTCCCTTTTTGTCTTCTCCACATAACCCCCATCGTCATATTCTATTCCACCTATAGTGCTATGTCCATGGCTCACGCTCATGTATTGCGTGAAAGTTGAAAAGGTTTGAGAACGTCAAAAGTATGAAACAATTGCTTGGCTTGTCATCGGGGTTGTGCATGATCTAAATATTTTGTGTGGTGAAGATGGAGCATAGCCAGACTATATGATTTTGTAGGGATGAGCTTTCTTTGGCTATGTTATTTCAATAAGACATAATTGCTTGGTTGGTATGCTTGAAGTATTATTATTTTTTATGTAAAAGGATAGACTATTGCTTTGAATCACTCGTGTCTTAATATTCATGCCATGATTAGACATATGATCAAGATTATGCTAGGTAGCATTCCACATCAAAAATTATCTTTTTTATCATTTACCTACTCGAGGGCGAGCAGGAATTAAGCTTGGGGATGCTGATACGTCTCCGTCGTATCTATAATTTTTTATTGTTCCATGCCAATATTCTACAACTTTCATATACTTTTGGCAACTTTTTATACTATTTTTGGGACTAATATATTGATCCAGTGCCCAGTGCCAGTTCCTGTTTGTTGCATGTTTTTTGTTTCACAGAATATCAATATCAAACGGAGTCCAAACAGAATAAAAACTAACAGAGATTTTTTTGGAATATATATGATTTTTGGGAAGAAGTATCCTCGCGAGACGATGCTCGAGGGACCCACGAGGTAGGGGGCGTGCCCCTGACCCTCGTGGCCACCCCGTAAGGCGGTTGGTGCCCTTCTTTCGCCGAAAGAAATATAATATCCGTATAGAGATCGTGTTAAAATTTCAGCCCAATCGGAGTTACGGATCTCCGGGAAAATAGGAAACGGTGAAAGGGAAGAATCTGAGAACGCAGAACCAGAGAGAGACAGAGAGATAGATCCAATCTCGGAGGGGCTCTCGCCCCTCCCACGCCATGGGAGCCAAGGACCAGAGGGGAAACCCTTCTCCCATCTAGGGAGGAGGTCAAGGAATAAGAAGAAGAAGGGGGCCCCTCTCCCCCTCGCTTCTGGTGGCACCGGAGTGCCACCGGGGGCCATCATCATCACCGTGATCTACACCAACACCTCCGCCATCTTCACCAACATCTCCATCACCTTCCCCCCTCTATCTATAGTGGTCCACTCTCCCGCAAGCCGCTGTACCCTCTACTTGAACATGGTGCTTTATGCTTCATATTATTATCCAATGATGTGTTGCCATCCTATGATGTCTGAGTAGATTTTCGTTGTCCTATCGGTGGTTGATGAACTGCTATGATTGATTTAATTTGCTTGTGGTTATGTTGCTATCCTTTGGTGCCCATCATATGATTGCGTGCATGGATCATACCCTAGGGTTAGTTGTATGTTGATAGGACTATGTATTGGAGGGAAAGAGTGACAGAAGCTTCAACCTAGCATAGAAATTGATGCATACGGGATTGAAGGGGGACCAATATACCTTAATGCTATGGTTGGGTTTTATATTAATGAACATTAGTAGTTGCAGATGCTTGCTAATAGTTCCAATCATAAGTGCATAGAATTCCAAGTCAGGGATGACATGCTAGCAGTGGCCTCTCCCACATAATACTTGCTATCGGTCTAGTAAAGTAGTCAATTGCTTAGGGGCAATTCCACAACTCCTACCACCACTTTTCCACACTCGCTATATTTATTTTATTGTTTCTTTATCTAAACAGCCCCTACTTTTTATTTACGTACTCTTTATTATCTTGCAAATCTATCCAACAACACCTACAGAGTACTTCTAGTTTCATACTTGTTCTAGGTAAAGCGAACATCAAGCGTGCGTAGAGTTGTATCGGTGGTTGATAGAACTTGAGGGAATATTTGTTCTACATTTAGCTCCTCGTTGGGTTCGACACTCTTACTTATCGAAAACTGTTGCGATCCCCTATACTTGTGGGTTATTAGGGCACCGCACACGGCTAAGATATCAATGATCAACTTGTGTATCGATGGGGTGCCGCCTCCCCCGTATATAAAGGAGTGGAGGAGGGGGAGGGCCGGCCCTCTACTATGGCGGGCCCTGGGGAGTCCTACTCCCACAGGGAGTAGGATTCCCCCCTTCCATGTTGTAGGAGTAGGAGAGTAGGAAAGGGAAGAGAGAAGAGAAGGAAGGAGGGGGCGCCGCCCCTCCCCCCTAGTACAATTCGGACTAGGCCTTGGGGGCATGCGGCCTGCCCTAGGCAGCCCCTCCCTCTCTCCCCTAAAGCCCATTAGGGCCCATATACTCCCCGGGGGGTTCCGGTAACCCCCAGTACTCTGGTTAATGCCCAAACTCAACTGGAACCATTCCGATGTCCAAACACAGTCATCCAATATATCAATCTTTATGTCTCGACCATTTAGAGACTCCTCGTCATGCCCGTGATCACATTCGGGACTCTGAACAACCTTCGGTTCATCAAAACTCATAAACTCGTAATACCAACCATCACCGAATGTTAAGCGTGCAGACCCTATGGGTTCGAGAACTATGTAGACATGACTGAGTCATGTCTCTGGTCAATAACCAATAGTGGAACCTGGATGTTCATATTGTCTCCCACATATTCAACGAAGATCTTTATCGGTCAAACCGCATAACGATATACGTTGTTGCTACCTCGTGAGCACTGCGTTGGTTTTCCCTTGAAGAGGAAAGGGTGATGCAGCAAAGTAGCGTAAGTATTTCCCTCAGTTTTTGAGAACCAAGGTATCAATCTGATACGTCTCCAACGTATCTACTTTTCCAAACACTTTTGCCCTTGTTTTGGACTCTAACTTGTATGATTTGAATGGAACTAACCCGGACTGACGCTGTTTTCAGCAGAATTGCCATGATGTTGTTTTATGTGCAGAAAACAAAAGTTCTCGGAATGACCTGAAACTTCATGGGGTATATTACAATAAATAATAAAAAATCCTCGCCAAAGATGAAGACCAGGGGGCCCACACCCTTCTCACGAGGGTGGGGGCGCCCCCCCTAGGGCGCGCCCCCTACCTCGTGGGACCCCTAGAAGCCCCCCGACTCCAACTCCAACTCTATATAACTGCTTTCGGGGAAAAAATAGGAGAGAAGAAATCATCGCGTTTTATGATACGGAGCCGCCGCCAAGCCCTAAAACCTCTCGGGAGGGCTGATCTGGAGTCCGTTCGGGGCTCCGGAGAGGGGGATTCGTCGCCGTCGTCATCATCAACCATCCTCCATCACCAATTTCATGATGCTCACCACCGTGCGTGAGTAATTCCATCGTAGGCTTGCTGGACGGTGATGGGTTGGATGAGATTCACCATGTAATCGAGTTAGTTTTGTTAGGGTTTGATCCCTAGTATCCACTATGTTTTGAGATTGATGTTGCTATGACTTTGCTATGCTTAATGCTTGTCACTAGGGCCCGAGTGCGATGATTTCAGATCTGAACCTATTATGTTTTCATCAATATATGAGAGTTCTAGATCCTATCTTGCAAGTCTATAGTCACCTATTATGTGCTATGATCCGTTAACCCCGAAGTGAAAATAATCGGGATACTTACCGGTGATGACCGTAGTTTGAGGAGTTCATGTATTCACTATGTGCTAATGCTTTGTTCCGGTTCTCTATTAAAAGGAGTCCATAATATCCCTTAGTTTCCATTAGGACCCCGCTGCCACGGGAGGGTAGGACAAAAGATGTCATGCAAGTTCTTTTCCATAAGCACGTATGACTATATTCGGAATACATGCCTACATTACATTGACGAATTGGAGCTAGTTCTGTGTCACTCTATGTTATGACTGTTACATGATGAACCGCATCCAGCATAATTATCCATCATTGATCCAATGCCTACGAGCTTTCCATATACTAGTTTATGCTTATTTACTTTCCCGTTGCTATTGTTACAATCACTACAAAATACCAAAAACATTACTTTGCTTTCATCACTCTTTTGTTATCGTTACCATCACTATCATATTACTTTGCTACTAAACACTTTGGTGCAGATACTAAGTTTCCAGGTGTGGTTGAATTGACAACTCAGCTGCTAATACTTGAGAATATTCTTTGGCTCCCCTTGTGTCGAATCAATAAATTTGGGTTGAATACTCTACCCTCGAAAGCTGTTGCAATCCCCTATACTTGCGGGTTATCAAGACTAATTTCTGGCATCGTTGCCGGGGAGCATAGCTCTATTCTTTGAGTCACGTGGGATTTATATCTGCTGGGCACTATGAAGAACTTGAGAGATCCAAAAACTAAGATCTATCCCTCAACTATGAGGGGAGGTAAGGAATAGCCATCTAGCTTTGCACTTGATTCACCTTCTATTATGAGTAAGCTTGTGACACCTACACCTGCTTCTGCTATTCGTTCTGATATGTCGCATGTTATTGATGATGCTACTTCTGCTATGCATGATACTTATGATGAAACTACCTCTATGCCTGATACCACTATGCCACTTAGTGATTTTCTAGAGGAACGACTTGCTAGGGCTAAAGAGATTGAAAATATTGAATCTGATTATGAAGATGAAAGTGATGATGAAGAATCACTTGTTATTCCTGAGGGTTATTTATTTGATCAAGATGCTTCTTTAGCTATTTTAGCCTGCAAAGATAGATATGAACTCAAAAGGTTATTAGCTAAATGGAATAAGCAATCTCCAAATGCTAGGATGAGACCTGACCCTGCTTTTGCTACTTCACCTATATGTGTTGCTGATAAGGATTATGAATTCTCTGTTGATCCTGATATAATTACTTTGGTTGAATCTGATCCTTTTGATGGTTATGAATCTGAAACTGTTTTAGCACATCTTACTAAATTAAATGATATAGCCACCCTGTTCACTAATGATGAGAGTTCTCGCTACTTTTATATCCTTAAAATATTTCTGTTCTCATTAAAGGGTGATGCTAAGATATGGTTTAATTCTCTTGATTCTGGTTGTGTGCGTAGTCCCCAGGATATGATTTATTACTTCTCTGCTAAATATTTCCCTGCTCATAAGAAACAAGCTGCTTTAAAGGAAATATACAACTTTGTGCAAATTAAAGAAGAGAGTCTCCCACAAGCTTGGGGGAGGCTTCTCAAGTTACTTAATGCTTTGCCTCATTATCCTGTTAAGAAAAATGAAATACTTGATATCTTTTATAATGGACTAACCGATGCTTCCAGAGATTACCTGGATAGTTGTGTTGGTTCTCTTTTCAGGGAAAGAACACCGGATGAAGCTGAAATCTTATTGAATAATATGTTGACAAATGAAAATAATTGGGCACCTCCTGAGGCAGCTCCTGCTCCAATTAATGATCCTATTCCTAAACCAACTCCGAAGAAGAGAGGTGTTCTATTTCTCAGTCCTGATGATATGCAAGAGGCAAAGAAAACTATGAAAGAAAAAGGTATTAAAGTTGAAGATGTTAAGAATTTGCCTCCTATTGAAGAAATACATGGTCTTAATTTACCGCCTGATGAAGAAATATATGATCTTAATCCTTTATTTATTGAAGAACCTCCAGACCTCAATAACCCGGCACAGGTAGTAAAGGTAAATTCTCTCTATAGATATGATAAAGCTGAAATTCCTCCTACTAAAATTGCTAGTCAATGCTTGGATGAGTTTGATAATTTTATGTTTAAGCAAGAAGACTTCAATGCTTATTTTGGTAGACAATTAAAACGAGATGCTAATATGATTAAATACTTGGGTGATTATATGGCTAATATTAGAGGTGAACTTAAACTTGTTAGCAAACATGCTTCTATGGTTACCACTCAAGTAGAACAAATACTTAAAGCTCAAAAAGAATTGCTCAATGAGATGAATAGTAAGAAAAATGATTAAGCTGTTAAAGTGGCTACTAGAACTGGTAGAATGACTCAGGAACCTTTGTATCCTGAAGGCCACCCTAAGAGAATTGAGTAAGATTCTTAGTGAAATAAAATTGATGCACCTAGTTCTTCTAAAAAGAAGAAAAAGAAAAATGATAGAACTGTGCAAACTTCTAGTGAACCTTTTGCTGAATCACCTGATAATCCAAATAATATCTCTATGTTTGATGCTGAAACACAATCTGGTAATGAACATGAACCTAATGAAAATGTTAATGATGATGTTCATATTAATGCTCAACCTAGTAATGATAATGATGTAGAAATTGAACCTGCTATTGATCTTGATAACCCACAATCAAAGAATCAACATTATGATAAGAAAGACTTTGTTGCTAGGAAACATGGTAAAGAAAGAGAACCTTGGGTTCAGAAACCCATGCCTTTTCCTCCCAAACCATCCCAGAAAAAGGATGATGAGGATTTTGAGCGCTTTGCTGAAATGATTAGACCTATATTTTTGCGTATGTGATTGACTGATATACTCAAAACAAATCCTTATGCTAAGTACATGAAAGATATTATTACAAATAAAAGAAAGATACCGGAAGCTTAAATTTCCACCATGCTTGCTAATTATACTTTTAAGGGTGGAATACCAAAGAAACTTGGAGATCCAGGAGTACCTACTATACCATGCTCCATTAAAAGAAACTATGTTAAAACTGCTTTATGTGATCTTGGAGCCGGTGTTAGTGTTATGCCTCTCTCTTTATATCATAGACTTGATTTGAATAAGTTGACACCTACTGAAATATCTTTGCAAATGGCTGATAAATCAACTGCTATACCTGTCGGTATTTGTGAGGATGTGCCTGTTGTGGTTGCAAATGTTACTATTTTAACGGACTTTGTTATTCTTGATATTCCCGAGGACGATAGTATGTCTATTATTCTTGGAAGACCTTTTCTTAATACTCCAAGGGCTGTTATTGATTGCAACAAAGGCAATGTCACTTTTCATGTTAATGGTAATGAGCATACGGTACACTTTCCGAGGAAACAACCTCAAGTTCATAGTATCAATTCTATCGGAAAAATTCCATCGATTATATTTGGAGGTTTTGAATTTCCTCTCCGTACTGTCAAGAAGAAATATGATATACTTATTATTGGGGATGTGCATATCCCTGTTGAGGTAACCTAGTGTTATTCGAAATTTCTTCGGTTTCATGTTAATCGGAATGGGTTTGTTAACAAGACTTGATCAACCTTGTTAGTGGATTCCTTTTGACGAGCATGAGATGGATGAAACTAGAAGAACAACCTTCTGTACCCTCTCTATACTTTCTGTTATTTAGTTGAAATAAAGTAAAAATAAATAATTTTCTGTCTGTTATCTGATTATCCGTGCAATATAAAAATACCTTGAAAATAAAAGTTCTCCAAATGCCCTGAAAATTAAATATGATTTTTATAGAATATTTGAGGATTCATGGAACAAATAACACACCAGGGGGGCCAACCACCTTGCCACGAGGGTGGAGGGCGCGCCCACCCCCTAGGGCGCGCCCCCTGCCTCGTGGGCCCACAGTGGCCCTCCTCCACTTATTCTTCCAGCCACACACTTCATCTTCCTCTCCCGAACACGAAAAACCAACTCAAACCCGAGTCCAAGCTCGTTTTTTTGCCATTTTCGATCTCCTTGCTCAAAGCACCTCTCACAAAACTGCTTGGGGAGATTGTTCCTTGGTATGTGACTCCTCCATTGGTCCAATTAGTTTTTGTTCTAGTGCTTTATTCATTGCAAATTTGTGTTGCTTAAGTGACCCTGTTCTTGAGCTTGCATGCAAAATTTATATGGTCGAAAGTAGTTTTGATGCATGATATAGGCCCTAGGCACTTGTAGGAGTAGTTGCTATCAATATTATTGAGTTTGGTTTACTTTTATTTTGAAGTTACTAAAAAAAATTTCAGAATTTTTCAGAGGAAGAAATATGCTTAGGAAAATGTTCCAAGGTGGTTCTTCAAAGAAGCAAGGACCCAGGCTTGCAATGCATGATGCTGACGAAGAGCCACCAAGAGACGCTCCAGTGCGTCCTTGTGAGTGGCCTTCTGAAAATTTTATGGATCAAGCGGGAATTAAAGAAGAATTTAATGCATATTTGCGTAATGCCGATCTTGAGGACTTTGAGGCAGACAAATGCCCCCAGTATCATGAGCTCACAAGCTCTTTTGTGAGGAGGTTTGAGTATTCATCTTCACGTAATTCTCCTTCAGTCATGTTTGATCTTTATGATAAATCTTATACCATGGACCTAGAGGATTTCACTCTTGCTTGCAAACTTCCACAATGGGGTAGTGTTAGGGATGCCCCTAAATCTGAATTTAGAAACTTTCTTGCTAGTATAACTGTAGGGGAATCCAGAGATATAACGCAAGCTACCATAGGGAGCATTCACTTTCCTGCTATACATTATTTTGCTCTCTTCATAGGTAGGTGCATAAATGCTAAGGATGAAGCATGTCACATGTGTGTCCCTGACCTTAGCATTCTCAGGAGTGCTATGTCAGGAGACCAATCTTATCATATGGGGGCCATTGTAGCTCGTAGGTTGCATCATAATAGACATAATGGAGATTTCTTTGGAGGAATTTATGCAACCCGCTTAGCTAAATATCTTGAGATAGACATTCGTGAAGGAGACATGGAGTTGCCTCCTGCTTATTTAGATTTTGATTCTATGGTTTCCCACCATTTTTTCGAGAGGAACGAATCACCTCTCCAGTACCGACTAATCTTTGACAGACGCCGTGCTGTCCATATTACTCTCCCTGCTCCTGCTTTCTTTGATTATCAGGCAATAGGAGGATATACTATTACCAGAGAGGAGGCATATGAGTACGAGAGGAGAGCGGAGGCCGCTCGTCGCCACGCTGCAGCTCAGGAGGCGATAGCCGCTGCATCTCAGTACGACCCCAACTATTATTATGGATATCAGCCAGGTCAGTCGTGGCCATAGACCAACTTAGGCCAAAAGCCTAAGCTTGGGGGAGTACGTATTTCTCACCGACATTACATTTATGTTCACACACACTCATTGCCAGATGTCGGTGCTCATACTTTTTCATTGTATCATCCATGCTAGTTTATTTTCTTTTATGCTTTCTTCTTGTGTGTTTGATAAACCTTAGGAAAAAACCAAAAAAATTAGTTGTAGCTTTTAATTAATTTACTTTCCATGATGTAGTAGTAATTAAAAAGAAAACCCAAAAATATTTCCTGTTCTTCTTTTGCTTGTTGGGAGCTTTCCCATGTAAATAGTTTTATTTCTTTTCTTTTCTTTGGGGGTCAGTAGGAGAAGACCTTGATTAAATTGTTGAAGTGGCTCTTATATGCATTATTGTTTATCTGACAAAAGAGCCCATATTGCCTTGTCTTCTCCTGTTTATTGAATGCTCGCAGATTCCAGCTTAGTCCAATGCACGTGCACTCTTATTATTATTCACATCGTTCGGTCGTGCAAGTGAAAGGCAATTATGATGATATATGATGGACTGACTGAGATGAGAAAAGCTGGTATGAACTCGACCTCTTTTGTTTTTGTAAATATGATGAGTTCATCGTTCTTGATTCAGCTTGTTATGACTAAACATGTTTGCAACGACAATTAGAGATCGTAGTTGCTTGTGCCATGCTTGATTAGCTATGAGTTATAATGATTTACCTTGCGTGCCAACATGCTATTAAAATGGTTATGATGTGGTATGATAGGGTGGTATCCTCCTCTGAATGATTTAAGTGACTTGACTTGGCACATGTTCATGCATGTAGTTGAAACAAATCAACATAGCCTTCACGATGTTTATGTTCATGGTGGATTATATCCTACTCATGCTTGCATCCAATGCTTATTAATTTTAATGCATGTACATGGCTGTTGTCGCTCTCTAGTTAGTCGCTTCCCAGTCTTTTGCTAGCCTTCACCTGCACTAAGCGGGAATACTGCTTGTGCATCCAAACTCCTTAAACCCCAAAGTTATCCCACATCAGTCCACTATACATTCCTATATGTGGTATCTACCTGCCGTTCCAAGTAAATTTGTATGTGCCAAACTCTAAACCTTCAAATAATCATCCTGTTTTGTATGCTCGAATAGCTCATGTATCAACTAGGGCTGTCTGTATCTTCCATGTTAGGCGGGTTATTCTCAAGAGGAGTGGACTCCGCTCCTCTCTCACGAGATAAAGGGCTGGTCACTGGGATGCCCAGTCCCATGCTTTATGCAAACTAAATCAAAATAATTGCAAACAAAACTCCCCTGGGACCTAATGTATGATGGAGGCACTTGTTGTTTCGAGCAAGCCATGGATTGATGTTTGTTGGTGGAGGGGGAGTATAAACTTTACCATTCCGTTTTGGAACCGCCTATAATGTGTGTAGCATGGAAGATATCGCCATCTCTTGGTTGTTATGTTGACAATGAAAGTATACCGCTCAAAATATTATTCACCTCTATTTTAAAATCGAGCTATGGCACCTCTACAAATCCCTGCTTCCCTCTGCAGAGGTCCTATCTATTTACTTTTATGTTGATTCATAACCCTCTTATTAAAAAGCACTAGCTAGAGAGCGCAGCTCCCATTTGCATTCATTACTGTTAATTTATATTGGGTGTGACTATGATTGGATCTCTTTTACCATGAATTACAATGTCTAGTCAGTCCTTGATCTTTAAAGGTGCTCTTCATTTATGTTTTGCGGTTTGAGAAAGGGCTAGCGAGATACCATCTTGTTATATCTTATTATGATTGTTTTGATAAAGTGTTGTCGTTCGAGATTTATTATTATGGCTTGCTAGTTGATTATGTTATTGATATGAGTAATCATGAGACCAGAGAATTATTGCAAATGTGGTTAGTTATAATCTTTGCTGAAAACTTGAATGCTAGCTTGACATATTTACAACAACAAGAGCAAACAGAGTTTGTAAAAGTTTTTCTTTATTTCTTTTAGTTTGTCAACTGAATTACTTGAGGACAAGCAAGGGTTTAAGCTTGGGGGAGTTGATACGTCTCCAACGTATCTACTTTTCCAAACACTTTTGCCCTTGTTTTGGACTCTAACTTGTATGATTTGAATGGAACTAACCCGGGCTGACGCTGTTTTCAGCAAAATTGCCATGATGTTGTTTTATGTGCAGAGAACAAAAGTTCTCGGAATGACCTGAAACTCCACGGGGTATCTTACAATAAGTAATAAAAAAATCCTCGCCAAAGATGAAGACCAGGGGCCCACACCCTTCTCACGAGGGTGGGGGGCGCCCCCCCTAGGGCGCGCCCCCTACCTCGTGGGCCCCCTGGAAGCCCCCCGACTCCAACTACAACTCTATATAACTGCTTTTGGGGAGAAAAAATAGGAGAGAAGAAATCATCGCGTTTTACGATACGGAGCCGCCGCCAATCCCTAAAACCTCTCGGGAGGGCTGATCTGGAGTCCGTTCGGGGCTCCGGAGAGGGGGATTCGTCGCCGTCGTCATCATCAACCATCCTCCATCACCAATTTCATGATGATCACCGCCGTGCGTGAGTAATTCCATCGTAGGCTTGCTGGACGGTGATGGGTTGGATGAGATTCACCATGTAATTGAGTTAGTTTTGTTAGGGTTTGATCCCTAGTATCCACTATGTTCTGAGATTGATGTTGCTATGACTTTGCTATGCTTAATGCTTGTCACTAGGGCCTGAGTGCCATGATTTCAGATCTGAACCTATTATGTTTTCATCAATATATGAGAGTTCTAGATCCTATCTTACAAGTCTATAGTCACATATTATGTGTTATGACCCGTTAACCCCGAAGTGACAATAATCGGGATACTTACCGGTGATGACCGTAGTTTGAGGAGTTCATGTATTCACTATGTGCTAATGCTTTGTTCCGGTTCTGTATTAAAAGGAGGCCTTAATATCCCTTAGTTTCCATTAGGACCCCGCTACCACGGGAGGGTAGGACAAAAGATGTCATGCAAGTTCTTTTCCATAAGCACGTATGACTATATTCGGAATACATGCCTACATTACATTGATGAATTGGAGCTAGTTCTGTGTCACCCTATGTTATGACTGTTACATGATGAACCGCATCCGGCATAATTATCCATCATTGATCCAATGCCTACGAGCTTTCCATATACTGGTTTACGCTTATTTACTTTCCCGTTGCTATTATTACAATCACTACAAATTACCAAAAACATTACTTTGCTTTCATCACTCTTTTGTTACCGTTACCATCACTCTCATATTACTTTGCTACTAAACACTTTGCTGCAGATACTAAGTTTCCAGGTGTGGTTGAATTGACAACTCAGCTGCTAATACTTGAGAATATTCTTTGGCTCCCCTTGTGTCGAATCAATAAATTTGGGTTGAATACTCTACCCTCGAAAGCTGTTGCGATCCCCTATAGTTGTGGGTTATCACAATCCAGTAGGAGACTACACGCAAGTCCCTCGTACCTACACAAACAAATAAGAACCTCGCAACCAACGCGATATAGGGGTTGTCAATCCCTTCATGGTCACTTATGAGAGTGAGATCTGATAGAGATAATAATGATAAGATAAATATTTTTGGTATTTTTATGATATAGATTGAAAAAGATTGCAAAATAAACGGTGCCAGAAATAACTTGTTGGTGGGAGATTAATATAATGGAGAATAGACCCGGGGGCCATAGGTTTCACTAGTGGCTTCTCTCAAGATAACATAAGTATTACGGTGGGTGAACAAATTACTATCGAGCAATTGATAGAAAAGCGAATAATTTTGAGAATATCTAGGCATGATCATGTATATAGGCATCACGTCCGTGACAAGTAGACCGACTCCTGCCTGCATCTACTACTATTACTCCACACATCGACCGCTATCCGGCATGCATCTAGAGTATTAAGTCATAAGAACAGAGTAACACATTAGGTAAGATGACATGATGTAGAGGGATAAACTCAAGTAATATGATATAAACCCCATCTTTTTATCCTCGATGGCAACAATACAATACGTGGCGAAAGTCCAACAGTTTATGTGGCGAATAGCAACTAACAGTCTGCCGGTGCACGTCAATCTAAAGAGAAGAGGTATTGATGTTGATACATTGTGCCTAGTCTGCCATACACGGGATGAAGATGGAAGCCACCTGTTATTTCAATGCAAAATGGTACGTGGTCTTTGGAGAGGGGCCAATAGCTCATGTGCGACGTTTTTCATGCGAATTGGAACGAGTGCGATGTAGTTCGAATGAATGGTTGTGGTCCGACGTCTTCGAAGCCAACAATAGCTCCAATGTGACATGGCTCTGTTTAACCATGAAATGAAAAACACGAGGAGTTAGCAATTTGAGTTATGACACGCGGACCCACTGTCGGATTTCGGGTTCCGGCAGACCCTTAAGGTTCGAACGCTGGGGTGCGCGCGGAGATCTCTCGCCTACCGATCTACGTCCAATCTCCTCGCGTGATCTAAGCAGGAAACAACGAACAACACAAGGGACACGAGGTTTATACTGGTTCGGGCCACCGATGTGGTGTAATACCCTACTCCAGTGTGTGGTGTGGTGGATTGCCTCAGGGGCTGATGATGAACAGTACATGGGAAGAACAGCCTCGCGAGAGGTGTTCTTGAGCTGGTGCGATGAATTTTTTGGGTGAGTTCAGTCGCCTATCTCTCTCTATATATATATCTACTAGGGCTCTACCAGATCTCTCGATGTCCCTCCTCTACTCTGTGGTGGCTAGCTCTATTTATAGAGGCCCTGGGCCTCCCCTCAAATAATGAGCGGGCAGGGCGCCAACAATTGGCCATTTTCAATGGGAACATCTAGTACAAGTTATCCTGACCAAAGGTGGTCTTCGGCTGACAAAAGCACTTGTGATGACACCGTCTTGGGCTCCACGGTGACCTCCTCCTGCCGCTCTGTTGGTCTTGGTCTTGTTGCACCGGAATGGTAACCTTTGCCCGATGCCTTGGCCTGTGCTTGCCCCCTTTGCACCAAAGGGGAAACAAGGACACTGCGCAGGCCGGCGCCTGCCTGGTCTCAATCATCATGGCTTGCGTCACAGGCTCCTCGCGAGGTACCCCTGCCTTGATCTCTCCGCCTCCTCGTGAGCCTTCCTGATGAGGCTGCCTTTGAGGGAGCTTCCGGTCGTCCGCCTCGCGAGGCTTGGCCCCTCGCGAGGGTCTTGAGCATGAGCTGATGAAGATGGGCCGCGCTGGGCCCCCACCTGAGCCACACCGCGGGCCGCAGGCAAGCAAGTTTGGGGACCCCCGTTCCCATAACACCGACAGTAGCCCCCGGGCCCAAGGCGCGCCCGGGCTTGGACTAGCAGGGAAGAGGAGGGGCGAGCGCGAAGCGCCGTGGGCCCCAATAGCCTGCGGCCTTGGGCACCGCATGGTGATTGATTGGACGTGGGCGTATGCGCTTCCCCATGACGCCTCGGTGACCGCACGACTCGACAAGTCCCTGCACGCAGAGAAACCGGTCATGATTACCTGCGATCGTGGTGCTCGGCGGTTGGCCTCCTCCGGCTATAAGTAGAGGGCTGTGCGAGCCCCTTCAGCCCATCCCTTCATGCTGCTCCTTTTCTTCTTCTTGGCTACGCGTCGTTCCCATGGCTCCAAAGAGATTCTCGGCTGCGGAGAAATGAAAGGCCTGCCAGGCAAGGCCTGACTCCCCCCCAACCAAGCGCGTCCGAGGCCGCCCTCGCAAGTACTCCACGGTCCCCGTAGTGGTCTCCCGCGGCCATGGAGGCAGTTCCCTGCGCGGTGGTGAGCGCCCGGTTGTCGGTGGGGGGCACGCCGTGGCTGCACGCCCGCCTAGGCCGCGCTTTCGCTCTGCGGAGGTGCTGCCGGAGTTCGTCGTGTGTTCGGCGGACCGAACTAGCACCCGGCTCCAGCTCCCCTGTTTCTTCATATGTGAACTGCCGGTAAGCGCCCGGTGCGGCCTCTGGCTCCAGGTAGACGGCTGCTGCAACAGGGCCGCCTGGGCTTCGTTGGAGGTCTCCGTCTCTGGGAATGGGGCCATGACCCGCGGCTGGCAAACGTTTGCCCGCGCGCGCGGCCTGAATCGGCGGTGCACCCTACACTTCAAGTTTGATGGCGACGCCACCCTCTACGTGAGGGTGTTCAGGGAAGACGGTTGCCGTGCTAGGTGCTGCCTCGAAGGCGACGACCACGGCCGCCTGCCCAGCCCCGGTACCGACCAGGATGAAGACGGCGATAGGCATACAGGCGGCGGTGCTCGGGGTTCGCTAAGCTTCGGCGACTCCCTCTCAGGCAGCAGCTCCTCCAGCGGTGGCCGCGACCAGCCCCCGCGCCGTCGCGCCCGCCTGGGTGAAGGTAGCGGGTCAGCCCGCCGTCGCGCCGCGGTGAAGCGAGAGGAGGGATCCGCCTGAGCCCCAGGAGCAGCTCGAACTTTCGCTGTGGGTTGGTGCAGGACGAACCGTGCCCATTTTGTTTTTCTTCTTTTCCTGCACAGAAATAGAAGGTAGTATAGGGCCCTGCGAGGGCGTGTTAGAACTGCTGTTGTTAACCATCGCGCCGCTTTCGCTATTTCTGCGCTGTGTTTCCACACCGTGCACCCATGTGCAGGAATTATTTTAGTGCGGTGAGGCTTGACGCGGTCCTTGCCTCCCGAGGCCGTGGCCTCGCCATGCGCTTCGTGCCCTACAAGGATTAGTAGGAGGGGTAACTTTCGGTCTTGGTTGTGGGGGCGATCGGCCCAGGTCCTACGCTTGTGTCGCGTTGCCCATGGGGCACAGACTAGAGGGGTGCTCCCGCAGATGGCTCGGATAGGAAAACTCCAAATGATCGGGGCAGAAAACACTCGCGAGGGCGCCCGCGAACCTCCCTTGCGAGACTTGTGCGAGAGAAAACGAGGCAAGCGAGTGAAAAAGATAAAGAGTCACAAGCCGGGAACGCCAACAGCTCCAATAAAACTTCAAATGGGAATAAACAAGCCAACTGCAGAAAGCAAATGGAAAAGCCGCGTCCGGCACCTATTCTAGTCTTTGACGTCTTCTCACCAGCGCAGAGCTAAGTGCTGCCACTGGGCGTGGGTGGGAGCCCCCGAGGCCCGAGGGCGGCACTCCGGAGACTCCGGGGCGTGTACAACCCCACTCATTATTACGTGAGAGTGTCACGGGCTGTGAGCTTCACAGGCATTGGCCTTCTTCACAGGCACCGGGCCTTTCCCGAAATGTGGCAGCTTCACAGGCATTTGCCTTCTTCATAGGCACCGGGCCTTTCCCAAAACACGACAGCTTCACAGGCATTTGCCTTCTTCACAGGCACCGGGCCTTTCCCAAACCACGGCAGCTTCACAGGCATTTGCCTTCTTCACAGGCACCGGGCCTTTCCCAAAACACGGCAGCTTCACAGGCATTTGCCTTCTTCACAGGCACCGGGCCTTTCCTAGGCGCTAGGCCTCGCTCAGGGGTAGAACCTCCTTAGATGTTGAATGTTCCATGCGTTCTAGATGGGTACCCCCTCTGTGGTCTCCAAGCGCGCGGAGCCAGGCCTGGAGACATGAACAACCTTGAATGGGCCCTCCCACATGGGAGAGAGCTTGTGCAGCCCCTCCCTGGAGAGAGAACCCGTCTTAGCATGAGATCCTACCTCAAGAGTTCTGGGGCGGATGTTGCGGCAGCGGTATCGTCGCAGCGCCTGTTGATACCTTGCCGCTCGCAGTGCGGCTTCTCGACAGCGTTCCTCCCCCAGCACGAGATCCGTTCCCCGCATGGCGTCTTGCTGCGTCTCGTCGAACGCCAGGACCCGTGCGGAGCGACGTCTGACCTCGTGAGGGAGAACAGCCTCTGCTCCGTAGACGAGGAAGAACGGGGTCTCGCCAGTCGGCTTGGTCGCAGTGGTGTGGATTGACCGCAGCACGGACTGGAGCTCGTCGTACCAGCCCCTGCCACAGGCCACCAGCTTCTTCTTGAAGGTCCTGGCTTTGAGGCCCCTCAGGACCTCCACGTTGGCTTGCTCGGCCTGGCCGTTGCTTCGGGGGTGTGCTACCGAAGCGTAGCATATCTGCGTTCGAAGGTTAGCACAGTATGTTTTGAAGAGATTACTGGTGAATTGCGAACCGTTGTCGGTGATGATGCGGTTGGGCACCCCAAATCGGCTCACGATGCCCTTGATGAACTTGACCGCAGAGCCTGTCGGGATTGTGCGGACGGCTTCCACCTCAGCCCACTTGGTGAACTTGTCCATAGGGACGTAGAGGTAGCGATAGCCCCCTGGCGCCCGAGGAAACGGGGCCAGAATGTCCATCCCCCAAACTACGAATGACCATGAGAGGGGTATAGTCTGTAGACCTCCCGCAGGCTGATGAATCTACTTAGCGTGAAACTGGCAGACCTCGCAAGCCTTCACCAGCTCAACGGCGTCGTTGAGCGCCGTGGGCCAGTAGAATCCACTATGGAACGCCTTGCCGACGAGGGTTCGTGACGACGAGTGGTGCCCGCAATCTCCATCGTGTATGTCCGCCAGCAGCTCCTTCCCTTGCTCTCGGGAGATGCAACGTAGGGACACGTCATTTGGTCGCTTCCTGTAGAGCTCTCCATCCTTGATGCAATAAGTTGTGGCCTGCCGCGCCACACGCTCCGCTTCCTCCTTGTTCTCCGGCAGAGTCCCTTGCATCAGATAGTTCTTGAGCTCCGGGATCCAACACCCTTCCTGAGGCTCCAACGCCAGGAGCATGCGTGCCCCTGAGGCCGGGCCACAGACCGGGGTTCCTGAGGCAGGCGGCTGAGGGAGCTCCTCCCTCAGTTGCGTCGTGCTTGATAGTGACGGCACCGCCGAGGGTTTGAAGAGCCGCTCCTCGAAGACGCCAGGCTCCTGAGGTAGCCCCCTAGATGCCCTCTTGGCAATGTCATCAGCCTCCTAATTGGTGCCGCGAGGCACATGCTACAACTCCAGCCCCCAGAGTTGTTTTTCCATCTTGCGAACCTCGGCGAGGTAGGCCTCCATGTGGTCGTCCTTTGGCTCATATATCTTGCTAGAGAAGTTGACGAGGAGTTGCGAATCGCCCTTGATGATGAGCGCTTCACCCCTAAGGAAATTGCGGCCTTGAAGCCTGCTATTAGGCCTTCGTACTCTGCTATGTTGTTGGAGACCTTTTCTTCGTGCTGGAAGCAGAGTTGTACGGCGTAGTAGAGTTTGTCCTGGGTAGGGGATATGAGCACTACGCTAGCTCCCGCACCGTGTCGGGAGAACGCCCCATCGAAGTACATGACCCAGCCGTCCGGTGCTTCACTTCCCGGGGAAAGTGATCAGTCTTCACCTGCCTCGACACCCGGCGCTTCTGCCCATTCTGCCACGAAATCCGCAAGTGCGGCTCCCTTGATGACTCTGGTCGTACTGCATTCTAGCTAAAATGCCTGTAGTTCAATGTTCCATTCAGCAACTGTCGGTGCCAAAACCGGCGGATCTCGGGTAGGGGGTCCCGAACTGAGCGTCTAGGCCGGATGGTAACAGGAGGCAAGGAACACGATGTTTTACCCAGGTTCGGGCCCTCTTGATGGAGGTAAAACCCTACATCCTGCTTGATTAATATTGATGATATGGGTAGTACAAGAGTAGATCTACCATAAGATCAAGGAGGCTAAAGCCTAGAAGCTAGCCTATGGTATGATTGTTGTATGATGAAGTTGTCCTACGGACTAAAACCCTCCTGTTTATATAGACACCGGAGAGGGTTAGGGTTACACAAAGTCGGTTACAATGGTAGGAGATCTTGAATATCCGCATCGCCAAGCTTGCCTTCCACGCCAAGGAAAGTCCCATCCGGACATGGGACGAAGTCTTCAATCTTGTATCTTCATAGTCCTGGAGTCCGGCTGAAGGTATAGTCTGGCTACCCGAACACCCCCTAATCCAGGACTCCCTCAGTAGCCCCTGAACCAGGCTTCAATGACAACGTGTCCGGCGCGTGGATTGTCTTCGGCATTGCAAGGCGGGTTCCTCCTCCAAATTCTTTATAAAAGTTTGTAAACACCAAGAGTAGTGTTCGGCTCTGCAAAATAAGTTTCCACGTATTGCCACAGAGAGAATAATATTAACACAAATCTAATCTGCTGACGTATTCCACAGTGTGACATCACACTACGGCTAAGCCTTTATTCGAATCGTTTTCACTTTTCCACCTCAACGTGTTTTGTGAGGCGGTTTCCTTGGCACGTCTTGTCAAAGCAGAGATCGTGTCCCCTTTATTTACGGGATTCTCATCAATACGGACGTGGGTAACCCAATCGAGCTGTTAGCCTGTCTTCTCGATTAAAGGCGAGTCCCAAACGGTTACGGGGAGGGCTCCTGGTATTCAACCTCTTATAAAGAGACCAGGGCCTTACTCCTTTTCTCCAATCTCAAAACAAGTTCGCCCGTCGCCTCGAGTTCCAACACCCTAGGCTCCATATTCCAGGCGCTTCGGACCTTCAACAATGTCCGGTTCCGATCTTCAAGGCCGATGGATGTGACGGAGGAGGACGTGCTAAAGTTGAGAGAGGCTAAGTTCTTGATCGCCGAAATTTCGCATAGGTTGCCTGCTCAAAGGCAGGCTATTCCCAGTCCCCAGCCCGGTGAGAGCGTAGTGTTCATGTCTCACTTCCTTCGGGGCTTAGGCTTCCCGATGGATCCCTTCGTGAGGGGGCTGATGTTCTATTATGGGCTGGAATTTCATGACTCAGCTCCGGAGTCCATCCTCCACATTTCCTCATTCATCGTTGTGTGCGAAGCGTTCCTCCGTGTTACTCCTCACTTCGGATTATGGCTCAAGACTTTTGGAGTGGAGTCGAAGATGATCGAGGGACGGCACGCAGAGTGCGGAGGTGCTGTCATAAGTAAGAATGCTGATGCTCCATGGCCCGAGGGCTCCTTTCAAGAGGAGCTCGGCTTGTGGCAACGAGAGTGGTTCTATATCACCGCTCCCAGGAGCACCAAGTGGGTGGCGCCTCCTGCCTTTCGCTCGGGTCCCCCACCACGGCTAGCGTCATGGGTCAACAAAGGATTAGATTGGGGGTTATCCAAAGACGTGCCCTTGTTGCAGGGCCGCATTAGGGATCTCCTAGAAATAGACCTCAACCTAGTCAAGGTGACGCAGGTCATGCTGATTCGCTGAACACTGCCCGGCAAACGTCGCTCCTTTCGTCTATGGGAGTTTAATCCGGAGGGACCACAAGCTCTCCAGCATTTTATGGGCGCAACGCCCATGGAGATGTATAAAATGTTCTTTGTATCACAAGCAATGTGTCTGGATTTGACCGAGGATGCAGGTTTAAGCTGCAATCGCCCGGATACTCAAGTAAGTAACCTTGTGCCCGGACTCGCTATGCGTAAAATTGTCATAAATTCGCCCCTAAAAGAGCTGTCCTTTTAAACAGGAGTGGATAGCGAAGGCAAAGCTGATCAGGTGTCCGGCTCCCCTTCCTGAGACCAGGCCGGATCCCGTGCTAGTCAGGATGTTGAAGATCGTGCCTTCGGAGGGAAGTGAGGGGGAGGATAAGGAAACTATGGCCTCCTCGAAGGAGGCTGCTCCGAAGGGAGGAACCGACAATTCCTCTCCTAAGGGGAAGAAGAGGGCCGCCTCTGACGACCCGGAGACCATGGCCTCAAAGCGAGGGGAAAAGTCCTCGTCAGAGGGTCCGACGCCGGGGAGATCCTCGGCCGAACTACGCCCTCAAAGGGATCAGCCCTCCAGCGAGCCGTAAGTAGAGAAAGATTTTCCTTTAGAGGGATGAGAGAAATCCTTGCTTTTTATCTGAGAATATTAACCGAAATTTTACTTTGTAGCTCGGACCTCAGCCCTTCTCAGCAGAGCTTGTCTTCGGGGGATCTTCTTCCGGAGATGATGGAGAGTGGAACGCCTCCCCCTGCCGTACCGTCTGGCGAGGCGGGCGACCCTGAGGTGTCATCGCGGAGGGTTTCTCCGAATCCGGCAGGGGTGGAAGGTAGCCATATGTCCCCCAAGGTTCTCCGCGTCCGGCCTTCGATGGAGGTCATAGGACGAGTCCGGCACCGTCCAATGCGCGTTCGGAGGAGCTGATGATTCTGCTGGGGCGAGCTTCTATCTCAGAGGAGCACCGTGCATTGATGGGTACGGTGATTGGAAGGATTTTGTCTGCGGAAAGCGGATTGCATGAGGCCGTCAGAAGTTTGCTGACGGGTTTTGAGGTACGTTTGATAATGTACTTCTTTGTCAGTTGCGCATAAACAAGATGCGCCCTGTGTAGATAGTAGCCCATGAGACTCTGTGCGTTGTCAAAATTGACACCGCGCAGAGGATCATAATCCCAGGTCTAAAATGTCGCCTTTGTATACTGGTGGCGAAATGTCCGGAATCGAGCCGAACTGATGATTTTGCCGAACTAAAGCGGCAACTTGACGTGGCAGATGCCGACATCGCGCTCGTCAACGAGCGGCTTGATGAGGCTCAAGGTATGCAATTCCTCGGGCGGCATCTGGTAAGAGGAGCTTTATGCCAGTATCTTACAATGTGTGTGCTTGACGCAGATGGTGCGGCCGCCGTGGAGAGTCTTCGGGCGGAACTTGCCCGAGCTAAGGAACAAGCCAGAAAAAGTGATGCGGTTGCCGAGAAGGCCCTTGAAGAGCTGAGAGCCGAACAGGCTGCTCACTGCTGAAGCAAGAAGGAGATGGCCGTGAAGTTAAAAAGTGCTGCTGACCGTTGCAAGTTTCTTGAGAAAGATGACCGGGCGAGACAGACGGGCTTAAAGAAGGCCATTGCTGATGCCAAGGACGCTCGCTCTGCGACGAGAGCTGCGAAGGAGGAGCTGCGTCAGGCCGGACAGATTGCGGCTAGAAAGCCCTTTATGCTGTGGAGGAAGTTTTGCGATCCGAAGTTTTCTCCGTTTGACCGGATGTGGAGTGCGGAGGACACCTATCTGGATTTTGCAGCGAGTGCTGCTGATGCGACCGAATACTTTCGAGATCAAGAAGATCGCGAAGTGGAAAGGCTTTTCTAGTCGCAGTTCCAGAATCCAGAGCGTCCACTGGCAGTGGACGATCGTCTGGCTCAATGGGCCGAACTGAATAGATTGTCCGGACTCGCCATGAAGTACGTCATGGGTCATCTATGGCCGGGGAGATCGGAGCCGAAAGGTTATTTCAGCTTGGTGCAGCAATTCCTTGATGCGGTGCCACGTATCAATGCGATGAAGAGGTCAGCATGCATAGAGGCCGCAGGGATGGCTCTTGCCCGTGTCAAGACATACTGGGCAGAGATGGAGACCACCGTTGTTGCATCCCGAGAATCGGACAAAAGCCGAGTACCCTCCGAGCACTATTTTCAGGAAGTCCTTGAAGGCTCTCGTGTAATAGAGGCGTAGTGCTCGAAGGATGCTATGTTCTGATAGCATATGTAATTATAAAGCAATATTTTGATGAATTGTAGTAGCCTTTTATACTTGTGCCTTCAAGTATTTGGAACACCTCCTGTGCGGCCGTTTTAAGATATATATACAAAATCTGAAAGATTGCAGTCGTTGGCTTCAGCCCCCACGCATATAGTGCGGGGGTGCTCGCAGAAGGCGCATTTTCACACTTAATCCAACGTCTTGGTCCTACAAAGGAGGTGATAGCACAGCGAGCTAGGCAACCGGACTATAATGCTTTAACACTTTCACTTAGCCATAGGAGCTTGACAATGGGACTATTTAGGTAGCCCCTGGTGGCGACTGCGCTCGCCCGAATTCGGGGCGCGTATGTGCCTGGCCGGGAAACGGCCCTTCGTTAATGCGGAGGAATCCTACATATTCCGCAGAGTCATCGAGTGGTTGACCAGTCTCACGCCATATCATGATAGTCGGTTTTCGGCTTTCTCTACTGAGGTGCTCGCCTGGCTGAACCAGGGCACAATCGTAGTAGTTCTCCTGGTGCCGCCTTAGCCGATAGAGCGGAACGTAAGGCGGCCGAACACAGGAGCCGGGCAACCCAACATTTGACCAAAATCATGACTCGGAGCTGATGCATATAAGGCCAAACTCGCGACGCCGAACACTCCCTAAGGTATTCTGTCTTTATGAGAGCGGGTGAGGTAACGCTCTGAGGTATAAGCCCCTATTGTCCAGGTACGCGCAAGAATTCTAACGTGACCACATGCCAAGACGCCAGCCTCCTCCTTGGTCATAGAACCAGGGGATGTGTATCAACAAGAGACAGTAAAAAAGGTTTACGCAGGGTCTTAATCTGAAAAGAATCCTTGGAACGGGTCCCTACTGCATGTCTGCGCCTGTGTCTCCGTTGTGCCTATCCTGGACGGGCGCAACACGACGTTCATCTGTAAAAAGAGAGCAACTAAGTTGAAAAAGGGGCGTGCCGAACAAAAGTTATATGAAATAAACAAAGTGTAAAGTAAAATATGGAAAATTGAGCTTTATTGTCTCTTATTTTATACGTGTGAAGCCCCTAGTGCAGGGGTATATGGCCACTAAGCCTTTATCAACGATACTTTTGTGCCGGACTCGTCTATCCATGTCCGTGGTCTTAATGACCTGTTCCTGTGTTCTGGCTGGTGAAGCCATTGTATTGTGGGGCTGTTAAAGCGGCCGCACAATCCTCCGCTTGGGGGAGGTGTTCTCACTGCTTCCCCTTTAAGGAGATGATGCCGCGTGGACCGGGCATCTTAAGCGTAAGAGATGCATAATGCGGTATTGTGTTAAAGCGGGCGAAAGCTTCACGTCCCAGTAGTGCTTGGTAGTGAGTTGAGAATGGGACGATGTGGAAAGTCAGCTTTTCGCGACGGAAGTTATCGGCAGAGCCGAAAATAACCTCAAGCCGGAGAAAACCCATGCAATGGGTGTCCGGACCTGGCGTTACTCCTTGAAAGGAGGTTTTGCTGTGGCAAATTCTTTTTGCGTCGATCCCCATGTGGCGGATTGAGTCCTGATATATCAGGTTGAGTCCGCTGCCACCGTCCATAAGGACATTTGAAAACTAGAGTCCGCCAATTATTGGATCGAGTACCAGGGTAGTCCAGCCTGGGTTCCTGATACTTCTAGAATAATCCAGATGATCGAAGATGATTGGTTTTGACAACCAGTGGCGGGATTCCTTTGGGATAGGCCGTGGGGCACGTACCTTTATGGGCGCCGCACGTTTTGTTATGTGGAGTAAGTTTACTGTTTTTACTTCTTGTGGGAAATTCTTTTGTTTCCTGGTACTCTGCTTTTGGGGTTCGTCCTCGTCTTCGCTTGGTGTGTCGAGCCCCTTGTGTTTGGCGTTGAGTCTGCCGGATTGTTTGAAAACCCAACAATCTCTGTGGGTATGGTTACTAGGCTTTCCAGGAGTGCTGTGTATTTGACATATCCTATCCAAGATTTTGTTTAGGTTGGATAGGTCGTCCCTGTTATCTTAGAGGGGCGGCTATTTCTGATTCTGTCGTGAGCTTTTGAATCCGGCGTTGACTGCCATGCTCTTCGGACTTTTTTCCTTAGTCCGGCGACGGTCCTTATTGCGTCGCAGTTTTCCGTTTCCATCCCTAGTTTCGGATGTACTTGGGTCACTGGTGCTGCATCTTGCCAACCAGCTGTCCTCTCTTGCGTAAAAGCGGGTCATGAGGCTTGTTAGTGCGGCCATTGTTCTTGGCTTTTCTTAGCCGAGGTGTCTGGCGAGCCATTCGTCTCGGACATTATGCCTGAAAGCCGCTAAGGCTTCAGCGTCCGGACAGTCGACTATCTGATTCTTTTTAGTAAGAAATCTATTCCAGAATTGCCGAGCTGACTCTCCGGGCTGTTGAGTTATGTGACTAAGATCGTCTGCATCCGGAGGGCGGACATAGGTCCCTTGAAAATTTGCTCGTAAAGCGTCCTCGAGCTCTTCCCAACTTCCGATTGTGTTTTTAGGAAGGCTTTTGAGCCAATGCCGGGCTGGCCCTTTAAGCCTGAGGGGTAAGTATTTTATGGCGTGGAGGTCATCTCCTCTAGCCATATGTATGTGGAGGATATAATCCTCGATCCAGACTCCAGGGTCTGTTGTTCCATCATATGCCTCTATGTTTACGGGTTTGAATCCTGCTGGAAATTCATAATCCAGGACCTCATCGGTGAAACATAGGGGGTGTGCGGCACCCCTGTATTTGGGTGTGCCAGATTCTGATAATGGCTTTATTGCATTGCTTACGAGAGCTTGCTTTCTTGGCCCGTAAATGGACCTGGCTGGGCCATGATGCGAATCTTAAGTGGGTCGCATGCCGGCTTAAGTGCGACGCTGCTTGCCGATTTATGCTGGCCATGGGGTCGTATATCCGACCGTGTGGCTTTCTCACTTTTGGAATGCGAGGGTTCTAAGGCCTCCTCGTCGAATTCAGGCAGTAGCTTTCTCTTTGGATAGCTTTTAGTGCGGCGACTGTCGCCGTATTTGTCTGTGGTATTGATTACTTTACTCCATCTGATCCTGAGTGCATCTTCCGCAGTTTTTAGCTTCCGCTTCTCCTTTTTCAGGCTGCGTGCGGTTGCAACGAGCCGTTTGTGGAGGTTCTTCTGCTTCGTGGGCTTGTCCGGCGTAGGGTCGTCCAGAATGCCATTTTCGCCGGGGGAGGGATGTTCGGTTTCTCTATCCGGGTTGTCCTGTTGGGACGGTTGCTCTAAGGCATGCTCGTCGTCTACCGGCTCATCCTGCTCTATGGCTGGGTCTTTATCGAGGCGGGGCTTGGGTCGGCGTTTACGCCAACGCTTTGATTGTTTTTCGAGAGATCGATCCCTCTTTCCATCCCCGTTTTCCTCGTTGTTGCTTCCTTTAGGGGTATCCACCATGTACACATCGTGAGATGAGGTGGCTGTACGATGCCCTATAGGCGTTGGTTCTTGGTTGTCTCCTGCATCATCGTCCATACCATCGATGTCTTCGGAGTCGAAGTCGAGCATGTCGGTTAAGTCGTCGACAGTGGCTACGAAGTGGGTGGTGGGTGGGTTTTGAATTTCTTCATCATCCGAATCCCATCCTTGCTGACCATAGTCCGGCTAGGGCTCTCCTGATAAAGAGAGAGACTTTAGCGAATTCAGGATGTCGCCAAAGGGCGAGTGCTGAAAGATGTCTGCGGCGGTGAACTCCATTATCGGCACCCAATCGGATTCAATCGGCAGGGGCACGGGGGGCTCGGAGTTCGAAAAGGAATCCGTCTCCTCGGAGTCACGGGCCATGCGGAGTGCGGGGCTGGAGGTCGGCTCGATCGCCTCTGAGATCGCAGCCCCTGAGGTAGCATCCAACCACTGATCCTCGATTGGCGCAGTAGGCTCCGAATCAATGGTCGGAACCGATGCGTGTGCGGCCTCCAAGGCACTGTTCGGCGGTAGAGCTATATCATGCCCATCGAGACAGTGTGGCGCGCTTGGCTGTGGCTCGAATCCGTCGAAGATCAAGTCCCCACGGATGTTAGTCGTGTAGTTTAGGCTTCCAAACCTGACCTGATGGCCAGGGGCGAAGCTTTCGATCTGCTCAAGGTGGCCAAGCGAATTGGCCCGCAGTGCGAAGCCGCCGAAGACGAAGATCTGTCCGGGGAGAAAAGTCTCACCCTGGACTGCATCGTTGTTGATGATCGAAGGAGCCATCGGGCCTAAAAGCGACGACACAGAGGAACTCTCAATGAAAGCACCAATGTCGGTGTCAAAACCGGTGGATCTCGGGTAGGGGGTCCCGAATTGTGCGTCTAGGCCGGATGGTAACAGGAGGCAAGGAACATGATGTTTTACCCAGGTTCGGGCCCTCTTGATGGAGGTAAAACCCTACGTCCTGCTTGATTAATATTGATGATATGGGTAGTACAAGAGTAGATCTACCATAAGATCAAGGAGGCTAAACCCTAGAAGCTAGCCTATGGTATGATTGTTGTATGATGAAGTTGTCCTATGGACTAAAACCCTCCTGTTTATATAGACACCAGAGAGAGTTAGGGTTACACAAAGTCGGTTACAATGGTAGGAGATCTTGAATATCCGCATCGCCAAGCTTGCCTTCCACGCCAAGGAAAGTCCCATCAGGACACAGGACGAAGTCTTCAATCTTGTATCTTTATAGTCCTGGAGTCCGGCTGAAGGTATAGTCCGGCTACCCGAACACTCCCTAATCTGGGACTCCCTCAGCAACTCTTCCAGCTGAGTTGGGGCTCCTGAGTGCTCTTTCCAAGGGGTATGCCGAGACGACTTTGATGGGATGGCCTTGGAAGTAGTGGCGCAGCTTGCGTGAGGCCACTAGTAGCGGGAGGAGGAGTTTTCGAGGCATGGGATACCGTGCCCTTGCATCCCGTAGCACCGTGCTGACGAAGTACACGGGATGCTCGACGAGGTTGAGGGTGCTGGCGCAGCTTGCATCCTCTAGAGGTCGAGGCGTCTCTTGGGACGACGGAGCTCCCTGCGCTTGGTCGCCTGAAGAGGCCTCTCCTGCTCCGGGTGCGTTCTCCTGCTGCGGTTGTTCCTTTTCGGCTGCGGTTGCGGCCTTTGCGAGGCCCTCCTGGCTCTGCTTTTCTTCAGTTCGGATGATCGATGCGGCCTTGGCACAGCGCTCCTCCCTGACCGCCACCATGGCTGCGCTAGCGGAGTAGGGGGTGGCCGCAAGGTAGAGCACCAGGGGCTCCTGAGGATGCGGAGCTACCATCACTGGCGGGCTGGTAAGGTACCTCTTGAGGTCTTGGAATGCCTTGTCGGCCTCTTCAGGCCATTCGAAGGGGCCCTTTTTCTTCATCAGCTTGAAGAAGGGCAGCGCTTGTTCCCCCAGCTTGGAGATGAAGCGCCCCAGCGCAGTTACACGCCCGGTGAGCTTCTCCATTTCTCTGAGGGTCCTTGGCGGGCTCATGTCTTCGACTGCCTTGACCTTCTCCGGGTTGGCCTCGATGCCCCTGTGGGACACGAGGAAACCCAGGAGCTTGCCCGAGGGGACTCCAAACACACACTTCCCCGGGTTGAGCCGTAGGTCCACTTCGTTGAGGCTCGCAAAGGTTTCTTCCAGGTCCTGTATCAGGGTCCTCGCCTCACGAGACTTCACCACAATGTCATCGACGTAAGCTTCAGCGTTCCTCCCGAGATGCCAGCCTAAGGCGATGTGCATCAGCCGCTGAAAGGTTGCGCCTGCGTTGCGCAACCCAAATGGCATGCACGTATAGCAGTACACTCCACATGGGGTCAGGAATGCCGTCTTTTCCACGTCTTCTACCGCCATCTTGATCTGGTGATAGCCCAAGAAGGCATCTAGGAAGCACAATAGGTCGCACTCTGCGGTGGAGTCGACTATCTGGTCAATGCGGGGGAGCGGAAATGGATCCTGCAGGCAGGCCTTGTCGACGTTGGTGAAGTCGACACACATGCGCTCCTTTCCTCCCTTTTTTGGCACAACGAACGGATTAGCCAGCCAATCAGGGTAGCGGACCTAGCGGATAACTCCTGCCGCCTCTAGCTTCCAGGCCTCTTGAACGATGAAACCCTGTTTCTCAATGGACTGCCGCCTCGCCTTCTGCTTCACGGGGCGCACATTGGGGCACACGTTGAGGTGATGCTCAATCACATCCCTTGGGACCCCTGCTAACTGATCAGGTTCCCACGCGAACACCTTCTTGTTCGCATGCAGGAACCTCACCAGGGCCTTCTACTGCTCGGGCTCGAGGTTGGCCCCTATGGTGAAGGTGGCATCAGTGGACCCGTCCTCGTCGACTGGTACCTGCTTGGTTTCCGCCTTGTCTTGGGTGAATAGCTGCTTCTTTTTAGCCGGTGCAGCCCCCTTGGGCTCAAGGGCGTCGGTGCTGTTGGGCTGCGCCACCGCGGCCGCCTTGAAAACAAGCTGCAGCACCTGCAACGCATCCCTTGTGTCTCCTGACACGGTGAGCACGCTGCTGCTCCCAAGCATCTTCATGAGGTTGTATGCCGGGTGAGTTGCTGCCATGAACCGAGCCAAGGCCGAATAGCCGAGGATGGCGTTGTAGGGGAGGCCGATAGGGGCGATGTCAAAGTCTATCAGCTCCATGCGGAAGTTGTCGTAGGTGCCGAAGGTCACTGGGAGGCGGGTCTGTCCCAAGGAGTCTGTGGAACCGGCTCCGATGCCCGAGAAAGGCCAGCTCGGTTGGAGCCGCTCCAGCGGCACGTGGAGGAGGCTAATGGCCTCCACCGAGAGCACGTTGAGGCCGGCACCACCGTCGATGAGGGTCCTGGTTACGAACACTTGGCAGATGGTGGGGGTGCACAGCATCGGGAGCGCGCCCGAACCGATGGGGTTGAAGGGGTGATCTTCCGAGTAGAGAGTCAGATCGGCCTCGGGCGCCACCCAGCCCGGGGGGGGGGCTTCTCAGCGCTTGGAGGCGGTGCTGATCCGGCGGGTGAACGGCTTGACGTGATGGCTCGAGGGTGGTGCCTGGGAGCCACCCAGGAGAGCTGCGACGACAAGCGGCGCTGGTGCGGCAAAACGGGCGAGGAAGAGGTCGCGCAGCTCCTCCTAGGAGGTGACAGAAGCCGTCGGCAGGTGGAGGAGCCACACACGCGGGACGCCGGTGAGGGCCGTGGGTAACCAGTTGGCCATCACCCGTCGTCGCCCCCGGCTCTGAGGACGGCCTCCTCGTACGCCAACAGGAAAATCGTCGGGTCCGTCGTGCCGTTGTAGCGCAGTGGCATCTCGGGCTTGAACTTGCGCGGCCACTTCACCTGTCGCAAGGTGGGGGCCAAGCCACGGAGCCCCCTGGTCCTAGTGCCGGCATCCGTTGCTGGAGCGGGCGGCGCGTTGTCCGCCATGAGGGTGGAATGCGATGTTGGGGGAGAGCGGGTAGTCAGGAGGGAGGACTCCGGCGCACCCCTACCTGGCGCGCCAAATGTCGGATTTCGGGTTCCGGCAGACCCTTGATGTTCGAACGCTGGGGTGCACGCGGAGATCTCTCGCCTACCGATCTACGCCTAATCTCCTCGCGTGATCTAAGCAGGAAACAACGAACAACACAAGCGACACGAGGTTTATACTGGTTCGGGCCACCGATGTGCTGTAATACCCTACTCAAGTGTGTGGTGTGGTGGATTGCCTCAGGGGCTGATAATGAACAGTACAAGGGAAGAATAGCCTCGCGAGAGGTGTTCTTGAGCTGGTGCGATGAACTGTTTGGGTGAGTTCAGTCGCCTCTCTCTCTATCTCTACTAGGGCTCTACCAGATCTCTCGATGTCCCTCCTCTACTTTGTGGTGGCTAGCTCTATTTATAGAGTCCCTGGGCCTCCCCCCAAATAATGAGCGGGAAGGGCGCCAACAATTGGCCATTTTGAAGGGGAACATCTAGTACAAGTTATCCTGACCAAAGGTGGTCTTCGGCTGCCAAAAGAACTGGTGATGGCGCCGTCTTGGGCTCCATGGTGACCTCCGTCCTCCCGCTCTGTTGGTCTTGGTCTTGTTGCACCGGAATGGTAACCTTTTCCTGATGCTTTGGCCTGTGCTTGCCCCCTTTGCACCAAAGGGGAAACAAGGACACTGCGCAGGCCGGCGCCCACCTGGTCTCGATCCTCATGGCTTGCGTCACAGGCTCCTCGCGAGGTACCCCTGCCTTGATCTCTCCGCCTCCTTGCGAGCCTGCCTGATGAGGCTGCCTTTCAAGGAGCTTCCGGTCGTCTGCCCCGCGAGGCTTGGCCCCTCGCGAGGGTCTTGAGCTTGAGCTGATGAAGATGGGCCGCGCTGGGCCCCCACTTGAGCCACGCCACGGGCCGGAGGCAGGCAAGTCTGGGGACCCCCGTTCACAGAACGCCGACACCCACGAGTTACTCGCATGCGGGTGGGACCCACAACTTATCCACATAAGCATGCCCATGCTCATCAGTGTGCCCCGACCCGAGCCAGCCACAAGCCCGAGCCAGCCCCCCTCCATTGCTTGCCCTGCCCCATTCCCACCTTCTTCTTCCTTTGCTCCGGCAATGAAGCGCGCTGCCGGCGAGTGATGTCTAGCTCGACTTCGGCCTCCCGCCAATCATGGACATAGTACGGTCCACTGCCATTGGCAAGATGCCCTGATTGCTCGCGCATTGAGCCACTGAAGTGTTTGACTTGTGTGAGGTAAGAAAATGGCAACCATGGGCGCGAGTTTGTGAAATGCTTGAGCAAGCCACAGCCGAGGCAGGTTAGATCTGTGCTCTTGACCAATCGTATGGTCTAATTTCTCCCGGTTTCTTTCTTTTTTCCTCAAATTAGGGTGGTGGATCTGGTGGTGGATCTAGGATTCATGTGCCGCCGGCCCCCTATTTTTCAGGTTCTGATGAAATGTGAGAATTTTGAGTGGCTCGATGACTATGTTGAAAGGTTGAAATTGGAGGCATCAACCCCAAGCCAAGAGCTCAATTTTGGGGGGCGGCTTGCTTTGGAACAAGCTCCCAATTTGGTGGACACAGCCAATCCAATGATGCATAGTGCAGAACTGAAGTGTGAATTTAAGAAAATGGGGAAGCAACTAAAGCATCTGATCGATTTGAAGCAGCAAGCAAATATGATGGATGGAGCATTTTATTGTTGTGTCATTGCTATGGGTTTATTTTACTTGATGTTCATGAATCGCTAGAATTTGTTAGAGTTTCAGTTAGTTTGTCAGCTAGTTTCGGGGGTTCCCTAATTCTAGTTATTGTGTCTATAGATAGTAGTGCCCAGTAGTTTGAGTTAGCCAGGGATCATTTGTTAGATGAATTTGAATTTATGTGAAGAAAAACTTGCTTGAATTATTGTAATGATATTGTTAGGGGCCCTATTCAGTGTTCATGCTTTGTTTCCTCTGTTTTTGTTCTTTAGTTAACAGAGTACACACCCAAATTCAGTTTCTAGTAAAAAAACAAAACTGGGCTGCCGAATAGATTTTGGGCCGTGAGAAAATAACCATGCCCAAATAGAGACCCGCCCACCCGCGTAGGGGCACCAGCCCACCTCTAACTTTGGCAAATAAAATGTTACTTGTTTTTACTTTGGCCTTTTTCTTGCACTAAATTTTGTGATGGATCATTTTTGATGCACTAAAACTAAATGTTACTTGTTTTTATGCATGTCTACGGTTCCATGAACTAAATGAGTTGCATGCTTGCATGAAGTAAATTATTTTGCATTTCCTAGTTGCATGTCCATAGCGGGTTTGCATGGGGCTCCTAGTTGCATGCCCATGGTTTGGCCAATATTTTGAAGATGGTGCGTGTGGTGATTGGGGTGTAGCAACCCGGGCCCGTAGCAACCCATAGCAATACACAGATAATAGCAAGAACAACCCATAGCAATCTACAAATAATAGCATGAAACACACAATATATATAGTAGCAGAATGATTATATAGAAGAATAACGATTGCAACCCATAGTTCCATGATAGCCTTACAACTCCACGATAGCCTTACAACTTAAAACACTAATACAACTTAATAATAGTAGCATAACGATTACAACTTAAAAAAACTAATACGATAGATATATAGCAAGCTATATAGATCGGGGGGCACCAAACGCGGGTTCTTCTTCGGGTTCTTCTTCTCCTCCTCCTTCGGGTGAACAACACCCCCTCGCTCCTCCGGGTGCCGCCCTTCACTCCTCCCCATTGTCGATGGGGTACGTGAGCGTGTGCATAACACCTTTGTTGGGGAAGATGCTGTTGAAGTCGGTGAAGATATTAAAGGTGGTGAAAGCTATGAACTCACAACCAACCCAATATGCTCACCTGAGGAGGTGGAAAGCATCAAAAGGGTTAGTGAACGTGGCGAGGAGCCTAACCACAACGCCGTTGTGGTTGACCTCCTCGAGATGGTACATCCGAGGAGAGTCCCGGGGGAGGTGGGGGAAGCCGACCGCAATGAAGAACTCCGTTAACTCCCTTGCGCCCCTCCACCTCGAGATCGCCTACACCCTAAGGGTTCTCTCTACATACACTTCGGCCGGGTAGAGCCTTTCCGGCACGGTTGGGGGGAAGCAGTAGGTGGGGGCGTTGTACTGCATGGTGGCTCGAGGGCTTGATTGGGTTTGATGGAGAAGAAGGAAGAAGGAGGGCAGAGGAGGCAGAGGATGGGGTATGGATGAGGAGGGAGAGGAAGACGATAGCGCCCGACTTAAAGAGCCCAAGTGCGACGTGGTTTCACCCCGTAGAATTAATGGGCGGACAGCGTTTGGTGGTGCCGCGTCAAAGTGTGTACACGAGCATGGGAAACGGGCTGCAACGCTTCTGTGCCACCGGTCGCGGGTCAAGGGGGATGGGCTCACGCACGCGTCTGTGCTGTCGTGGGCCAAGGGGACACGCCCGCCCCGGGTTCTCTGCGTGTGCCTCCCATGCATGCATGGTAATGTAGGGGCCCGCAATGTAGCCTGCTTGCTAGGGCCTGGCTAGAGGGCAACGTTTGGTCGATGGGAGACGTGACAATAATGGATGCCTTAATTTGCCCATCGTTCAAAGAGGAGCACGCCATGCACCGCACACCATGCACCATTGGCTTTTTGGTTGTCTTCATCGGGGTCTGGCTGCTGCATTGTTGCCGGGTGCATGCTTTGATGCGACGCTTCATCGACACTAATGGTAGGAATGCGACAGCTTACTGCGTCGAGAGGGGTGGCGGAGTAGGGGTACGTCGAGGGCATGCATGCAACACACGGGCGCAGTTCTGCGGGTGGGCATGCATGCTGCAACAGGCGTCGGCGCTGCGGGTAGGCACGGACACGCATGCAACGATGGAAAGGGCACTGTGTAGGCTTGGTCCATGCACCGCGTCAACTCATGTCATTGGATTCAAATGAACGGTCCTGATGCCCCAATGAGAGAGGCTGATCCAAACCCCACTGATTCAACCAATCAGCGCGTCTCATGCGGATCGAAGGACACTTTAGCTAACCCTAACGCCTGATCTCAACCGTGCACGCACAACGATCGATGACCCGGTAGTGTGCGGGGTTTTGAGAGGTTTTGAGGGGTTTTGAGTGATTAGGGTTGAGCATAACTAATTTGAAAAAACTCAAAAATATAAAAAAAGTTGCGCACATAATCTTATTATGTCGTATAGTAATAAGAAAAAAAATATAAATATGGTTTACATACATTTTTACGAAAAATCCTTCACTAAATTGTCATTCCTCGAACAATGTAGTATGGAGTTCAAGGGAGAGAGTAGTGGGCACCTGAGAGTAGGTGGGGTTTTGAAAAGGAAAAGTGTGAAAACGTCACCAAAACTTCATTTTGGATTGACTAAGAAAATCTTAACTTACTTTTCTCATTTTCATGTTTTAAACTTGTTTTATATATAATTTTATATTAAACCTTGTTTTTTCAAAAAGAAAATAAAATAATACAAAATTAATTCATTAAATAGAGAGACTTTAGATTTAAACTATATAGGTAGAATAGATGTGTAGAAAAATTATTTGGCTGGTTTAGACAAGGTGCCAAAAAAACTTGCTTAAATATGAGGCCATTTACCCTACCTTTGGAGGTCATTTGAAACACACTTTTCATGACTATGAGTTCAACTTACCAAAAGGGCTCAGATTGATCAGCAAGCAAACATATTTCAGTTGAGGTACTTTAGATAGAATTAAAACATCAATACCCCATCCCTAATTCAAATTTGAGCCCAAATTTGAATTTAAAACAATGACACAAATATTATCTATTATTTTATTTGGCTAGTTTAGACAAGGTACCAACAAACAAGTTCGAATAGAAATACGAGGATACATAGTGACTACCAGTACGCACCAACTTACAAGTATTATTACATGACACAAATTTTCAAACAGTTCTCTGTTCTATCTCTTCCTACCACGTCGTGTGCCCTTCTTCTCCTTAGCACATCTTGCTTTTGGTTCTACTACATACACAAGTTCACTCATCATCTTGGTTTTTTTCACTGGTCTTTTCAAACACCTCGCCAACACCCTCGAGATCAGTGTCTTCAGTCTGAATGTTGAAAGCAGTTTCAGTTTCTTCGGTGTGTACCTCAACATGGGTTTCTTCAGTCTAAACCTCAACACGCTCAGGTTCAGTTTGAACCTCGAGAGCAGTTTCTTCAGTCTAAATGTTGACTGCAATTTCAGTTTCTTCGGTGTGCACCTCCACATTAGTTTCTTCACTCTGACTGTTAACTGCAGCAGGATTTTCTTCAGTCTGCTCAGGCTCATGCACACTTCTCTTCTTTCTACAGCCATTCACTCTTGCTTTTTTTGTTGGCCAACACTGTTCACCAACAACGGGTTGACTTGCTCGCTTCCTCCTGGCCATTGGGAAAATGTTATAGATATAGTAATTGGAAAAAAGCACCAAATCAAAACACAGACAAATAAATAAGAATATACTTTGGCTTATCAGGAGTGTAGCGGCATTTGACAGATCCCACTCTGTGCCTAAGTTCTTGGCACAACTTGCATCTGTTTTGTTACCTTTTTGGGACCTTTTTGGCTTTCCATCTTTCTTTCCCTTCTTACTACTCCCACCTTTCTCAAACCATGCCTTGAATCTACTATGTTTAGGCCTGCCAGCCTTTCTTTTCGTCAAGGGAGGACACATGGAAAATTCAATCTCCACTTTAGGCCACTAAGACTGATCTGTAAGTGCTGGAATTGGAGTAGCATATGCAGCTTTGAATCTTGCTACCGAATAATATTCATGAAAATATGGGTGCATGTTTATCTTCGGTTGGGATGCTAAGAAAAGAATGGCATGCTCACATGGTTTACCAGTGTGTTGCCACTCGAGGCAAGTGCAATCATGCAATTCACTGTTAACAACATGTCTCCTTCCAGTTTTGTTATCTCTAACTTTAGCACCCCAAGGTGAAGATTTTTCAACAAACAAATGTGAAAGACTTCTGATCCTATTGAAAACCTGTTGTACCACTACTGGAAGCTTATCACCTTGCATACAATCACCTATCCTTCTTCTCAATTCCCACAACCGCATGAGAATGATCCTGATTTGTTCAACCATGACATGCACAGGCAAATCTTTTAACTCCTTAAACTTGTTGTTGAAACTCTCTACCAAATTGTTGTTGATGTGGTCACACTTGATGGCAGTGTTGAATGCTGACCTGTACCGTAAGAAAGAATGGTAGGTATTTAGCCATGGACCAAACTCATCGCATGCTGCCATTATCTTGTCAAGATGATATTTGTGTGTCTGTCTAGTGTAAGATCTTGCTTCTGGCCACATGCGCCCAAATTCTTCTCCTCTAATTTTTTTGATCAAATTCATCCACAAATGACCGAAGCACTCCCTCCCCTCAGCATGTGGGAAAACATTTTTCACTGAATTTTCCAGCCCCTTACATGCATCTGTGTGTATAGCCAAAGGTGACTGTCGGTGTCAAAACCGGCGGATCTTGGGTAGGGGGTCCCGAACTGTGCGTCTAAGGCGGATGGTAATAGGAAGCAGGGGACACGATGTTTTACCCAGGTTCGGGCCCTCTTGATGGAGGTAAAACCCTACGTCCTGCTTGATTAATATTGATGATATGGGTAGTACAAGAGTAGATCTACAATGAGATCAGAGAGGCTAAACCCTAGAAGCTACCCTATGGTATGATTATATGTTGTCCTACAGACTAAAACCCTCCGGTTTATATAGAAACCAGAAAGGGATAGAGTTACACAAGGTCGGTTACAGGGGAGGAGGTATACATATCCGTATTGCCTAGCTTGCCTTCCACGCCAAGTAGAGTCCCATCCGGACACGGGACGAAGTCTTCAATCTTGTATCTTCATAGTCCAACAATCCGGACAAAGGATATAGTCCGGCTGTCCGGAGACCCCCTAATCCAGGACTCCCTTAGTAGCCCCTAAACCAGGCTTCAATGACGATGAGTCCGGCGCGCAGTGTTGTCTTCGGCATTGCAAGGCAGGTTCCTCCTCCGGATATACCACAGAAGAGTTCAAATAAAGGATAGTGTCTGACCCTGCAAAATAAGTTCCACATACCACCGTAGAGAGAATAATATTTCCACAAATCTAATTTGCTGACATGTTTTGGCAACATGACATTACGCCATGGCCTGGTAATTATTCGAACCGTTTCCTTTAACTAGCCCCGCACATAACGCAAGGCTGTTCCTTGACACGTCTTGTCAAAGTAGAGATCATGCTCCCCTTATTACGGGATTCTCATCAATACGGGTGTGGGTAACCCAACTGTGCCATCGATTACGGCGCTTGGGGGATAAGAGAGTTTTACCAGGCTAGTGGGGGCGCATAGTTTCGGCCGCCCATATAAAGGGACAAGGATTCACCTTTTCATCCACACCTTCTTCCTCCTTTGCTCATCCATTTTCGCACACTCGAGCTCCAGCGCCCAAGTACGCATTTCCCACCTCAACCTTCTCCAACCATGCCTGGAGCGGGAGGCAGGTGGATGGTCTCCTCCGTCACGGAGGGACACATCAAGAAGCTGAATCGAGCCGGATACCTGCCCGACGACATCGCGCACCGGCTCCCAGATGAGGGGCAGCTCATCCCCACCCCCAGGCCCCATGAGAGGGTAGTGTTCCTTACCCATTTCCTCCGTGGACTGGGATACCCTCTCCACCCATTCGTCTGGGGGCTCATGTTCTACTACGGCCTGGATTTCCACGATCTGGCCCCGAACTTCATCCTCAACATCTCGGCGTTCATCGTCGTGTGTGAGGCCTTCCTCCGCATCAAGCCCCACTTCGGCTTATGGCTGAAGACCTTCAATGTCAAGCCGAAGGTAGTGAGCGGCCGCCAGGCGGAGTGCGGAGGCACCATGGTGGGCAAGATGCCCAACGTCACATGGCTCGAGGGCTCCTTCGTGGAGACCATAAAGGGGTGGCAATCGGGGTGGTTCTACATCACCGAGCTGCGTGACCCTAAATGGGCAGCGGCCCCTAAGTTCCGATCTGGCATCCCCACGCGGCTCACCTCCTGGCAAGAGAAGGGCCTGTCCTGGGGTAGTTCGGGAGAGCTGACCGGACTCCAAACATGTATTCGAAACATGGTGAACAAGAAGCTCAAACTCGTCAACGTAGTCCAGGTCATGCTCATCCGCCGGATCCTCCCGTGCCAACAACGGGCTTTCAACTTGTGGGAGTTCGACCCGGCCCAGCACCGAACTCTGAACAGGCTCTTCGACACAACGCATGAGGATGCCTGGAAGGTGCTATTCAAGGGTGCCGAGGTTCCCCCTCCCACTACCGAGGATTGCGGATTCAGGGCGAAGCGCCAAGCCAGCGTGGTAAGCTGTTTTACCTCTCACAGGATACTTGTTTTTCATAGTTTGACTCCATGCCGGATCTAAGCTCCCGTACCTTTGATAGGACTAGCAGGAGACGGCCGGACAGATCGACTGTCCGGCTCCTTTGCCCGAAGTCCCAGATGATGCTCTCCTGACAAAGATGCTGACTCCGGCTCCTTACAAGGTGCCGGAGAAGACCAAGAAGGCCAAGGGAACCCGAAATAGTTCCCGGTGCCAGGGGGTATCAGACTCATCATCCAAAAACTCCGCGTCGCACTCCCCCCCCCCCCCCCCCACGAAGACGAGGAGCGAAGATGAGGAGGAAGGAGAAGATGCCCCCCCTCCAACCGGGGGAGAGAAGAAAAGGAAGGGCGCCCCAACTGGGGAGGCCGAAGGGTCCAAGAAGGGAAGGACTCTCCTTCCGGACTACTCCACCACCGCCGCCGAAGGCGAAAACGAGTGGCTGCTCAGGGACAAGCCCCTGGCGAAGTCGTAAGTATTCGGATGCCAGAGTAACCCATAGCATACCTTTGTCGCACCGCTTCTCCTAACGCCGAATTATGACTATGCAGACCGCCACGAGCTCGTATCGACGTATCGTCGGACGGCTCCCTGGGCTCGTCAGATATGGATAGCGATCCACTTCCGACCGCCACCTCCCCTTGCCCTACGGACAACGCCGAGGTAGTGTATCAAGAGGCACCGGGTCGAGGGGAGACAGTCCTGGAGGCGCCTCAAGGCGACCTTCCGGACTCCGGGAACAGAGGGAGCAAAGCCCGCGAGGGCTCCGAGTTCGGCCCTTAGCCGAACAGCGCGCCGGAACCTCCAGTGGTTCCGGACTCGGGCAGGCGGCCTCTTTCCAAGAGGGGCAAGATGCCTGTGCCGGTGACCTCTGTCCATCCAGAGGCACCGGACAATCTACTGGGAGCGCTTCGCAGGGCTTCCATCGACGAAGAGCACCGCACTATTATGAGTGCGGTGATCGAGAAGGTTCAGTCCGCCAAAAGCGGACTGACTGAAGCCTGTGCCATCCTTCTAATAGGCTTTGAGGTAAATATTTAAAATATACAAAAAATATTACCGCGTAGACAGTAGCCCCTGATGCTCTGTTCGGTGTTCACAAAGAAAAGCCAAACAGAGGACCAAACAATATCGCAGGAGTCTAATATAAGTATGTCTATATGCGTATGCAGGCTTCGCTGCTGGCCTCTGCCGCACTGACTGCGGAGGTCGTCGTACTGAAGCAGGACCTGAAAGGGTCCAAGGAAGAGCTCGGCCTTGCCAAGAGGCAGCTCGAGGAGAACAAAGGTAAGTAATACCTAGTCTATGGATATGTATAAAGACAATGCGATTGCAAAATGACAGGATCATCATAAATTTGCCAGCGGCCACGGACGAGGTGGCGACCCTGAAGCAAGCGCTATCTGAGGCCGAAGACAAAGTGGCCAAGGAGCGCACCGAGCGGGAAAGGCATGAGGCGCAGGTGGGCGAGGTGCAGCAAGAGCTCCAAGCTCTCGTGACGAAGCACGAGGCGTTGGAGATTGACTCGAAGACTCGAGAGTCCGAGCTTGCCGCGGCCCTTGAGAGCGCAAAGAATGCCAAGGCCGAAGCCCAAAAGGCTCTCCAGGAGATTGATGCGATCAAGAAGCTAGCGGCGGGTCAGGCATTCTATATGCAAAGGAAGCATGTGAAAGTAAATTACCTGTTACTTACCCGGATCCGGAGCTCTCCAGGAGCATTCGCAGATTTGCCCCGCAGCTTGTCGGATGCCGCACAGTTTTACCAGGCCGAGGAGGGAAGCTCAACGAAGAAGCTGTTCTGGTCTCAGTATACTAGGACCGAACACCCGATGCCTCTGAGCGACCAGCTGAAGCAACTGGTCGAGCTGCACAAGGCGGTCGAACAAGCCATGAAAGGGCTTTATAGTCCGGCTGTGGCCTGGCGACGCCCTTCTGAACAGCTACTTCGGCCTGGTGCGGCAGCTTGTGGATGCCTACCCGCGGCTGGAAGTCATCAAGCGGTCCGTTTGCATTGAAGGTGCACGCCGGGCTTTCGCCCGTGTGAAGGGGAAATGGGCCAAGCTAGATGCCGTGAAGCAGATCAAGGAAGGGCTGCCGGAGGGTAAGGAGCATCGCCACCCTGAGATGTACTATGAGGGTGTCCTGAAGGGTGCTCATCTCATAGCGGACGAGTGTTCAAAATACATAATATTCGAGTAAATTCGCTCGTATAATCCTGTATTTATGAAAACTTGTTCATATGCGCTATGCAACGCTTGTTTGAATTTAGAATATTACCTTCTGTGCGGCTGTTTATCAAATTTGAGAGATGGCTAGTCGTCGGCTTCTGCCCCCATGCCACGAGTGCTGGGGTGTTCGGGATAAACCTGAGCACTCTTGTTCCCATTTTTGGGTCCTTCGAGGGAGGTGCTCAGCACAACGAACAAGGCAACCGGACTGTAATGCTTTATCACTCTCACTTAGCCATAGAATTCTGTAATTTTAAATTCCGGCGAAGCCCCTAGTATTCTGAAGGCCGAATCTGGGGCGCGATACACGCCTTAAGCCGGACAGGGCGGACTCCTCACTCTAAGCGGCATAAGTCTTTAAGGACTCGAAAACCTCTCGAACAGCGACCAGTCTCGCGCCTTATCATGACAGTCAGTTTTAGCTTTCTCTACTGAGGTGCTTAGCCCAGCAGAACCGGGGTACAATCGTAGTAGTTCTCCCAGTGCTACCTTAGCCGATATAGAGGAATGTAAGGTACCAAAACATGGGAGCCAGGCAAACCCAACTATTGACCAAAGACATGATTCGGAGCTGATGCATATAATGCTATAAGTTCGGGGTGCTGCACTTGTGGAAGTGTTCTGACTTCTCACACCGTATTGTGGGGTACTTAAGCCCCTGGTGTATTTGCCGTACCAAAGTGTACGGTTGCAAGGTGTCATTAAAGAACACATATATAAAAGAAAAATGCAAAAACAGACTGAAGCTATGCATTGTTTATTCAAAAAGGTGCGTTAAAGCAGAATGATACAGGTAGTGCAATAAGCAAAAAGTAGGACTATGTCCCCTCCAAGGGCAAGCTGAGGAATAATATTAAAGCAAGTATTTCACTCGTTATCGTAATCCACCTGGGAGTTCCGTGGTGTGACGTAGCTTTCTGCATCCTTAGTTGTTGCATCATGTGTTCGGCAATCATACTACTGGACAGGGTTTCCACAGATTAAAGTCCTGAAAGAGAAAAATAACAAAGCGGCAAGCCCCTAGTGCGGTTTAAGCCGCGTCTTGGAGCGTGCCACAGTCGTGCTCCCCTTCCCACCTATGCCCATGGTATTTTTAATGCGTAGTTATGTACACGTGGCACGAGTTTCACCTTTTGGCTTGGGCCAGGGTGGGGGCCGTATTGCTATGCGAGCTCGGAACGTGCCAGTCAGTCCTATTGCCGATTACTCCGGGCGCGCTTGAAGGTGTTCGGGTCCTTAAACGCCAAACTAGTGGATTGCCTTAAGAGGCTGCTTTGCACTTCCGCTGCGAGGGCTGCGGTGTGCTCCTCCGTTCGAAGAGAGCGCTCTGTGTTTCCATTAACTGTAATGACCCCCTGAGGTCCTGGCACCTTGAGCTTGAGGTATGCATAGTGCGGTACCGCATTGAATCTCGCAAATGCGGTTCGCCCGAGCAGTGCATGATAACCACTGCGGAACGGGACTATATCGAAGATTAACTCTTTGCTTCAGAAGTTATCCGGGATCTGAAGACCACTTCCAGTGTGACTGAGCCTGTGCAATGGGCCTCTACACCTGGTATGACGCCTTTAAAGGTCGTTTTTGTGGGTTTGATCCTTGAGGGGTCTATACCCATTTTGCGCATTGTGTCCTGGTAGAGCAGGTTCAGGCTACTGCCGCCATCCATAAGGACTCGAGTGAGGTGAAATCCGTCAATGATTGGGTCTAGGACCAGTGCGGCAAATCCGCCATGAAGGATACTAGTGGGGTGGTCCCTACGATCGAAGGTAATCGGACAGGAGGACCATGGGTTGAACTTTGGGGCGACTGGCTCCAACGTATACATGTCCCTGAGCGCACGCTTCCGCTCCCTCTTGGGGATGTGGGTTGCATATATCATGTTTACCGTCCGCACTTGTGGGGGGAACCTCTTTTGTCCTTCGGTATTCGGCTGCCGGGGCTCCTCCTCATCATCGTTATGTGGCCCCTTATTTTTGTTTTCGGCAATTAACTTGCCGGCCTGCTTGAACACCCAACAGTCCCTGTTGGTGTGGTTGGCTTGCTTGTCGGGGATGCCGTGTATTTGACACGAGCAATCGAGTATACAGTCCAAACTGGACGGGCCCGGAGTGCTTTGTTTGAATGGCTTTTTCTGCTGACCGGGTTTAGAGCCTTTGAATCCGGCATTGACTGCCGTATCCTCGGTATTATCGCTGTTAATGTGGCGCTTATGTTTGTTGCAACATGGCCTGTTATTGCCGTCCTTGGTATCTAAAGTACCATGGTTCTTTGATATGGTATTACTGCGAGCCAGCCAGCTGTCTTCTCCCGCACAAAAGCGGCTCATGAGTGTCGTGAGGGCTGCCATAGATTTTGGCTTTTCCTGACCAAGGTGCCGGGCTAGCCACTCATCACGGATGTTGTGCTTGAAAGATGCTAGGGCCTATGCATCCGGACAGTCGACGATTTGATTTTTCTTTGTTAGGAACCGTGTCCAGAATTGCCTGGCTGATTCCTCTGGCTGCTGAATTATGTGGCTGAAGTCATCGGCATCTGGTGGTCGCACATAAGTGCCCTGAAAGTTGTCGAGGAATGCGGCTTCCAGATCTTCCCAACAGCCAATGGACTCTGCTGGCAAGCTATTGAGCCAATGCCGAGCTGGTCCTTTGAGTTTGAGTGGGATGTATTTAATGGCGTGTAGATCATCACTGCGTGCCATATGGATATGCGGGAGGAAATCCTCGATCCATACCGCAGGATCTGTTGTGCCGTCGTATGATTCTATATTTACAGGTTTGAAACCCTTTGGGATTTGATGATCCATTACTTCGTCTGTGAAGCATAAGGAGTGTGCGGCGCCTCTGTACTGGGCAATGTCGCGACGCAGCTCAAATGAGTCTTGCCCGTTGTGCTCGCCCCGGCCGGATTTACTTTTACGGTATCCGGCGTGACGATTATCATCTCGCGTAGTGGCACGCCCTCATGATCCGTAGATCGATCTTGCATGTTTTGCTTTGTCCTCCAATACATCTCGCAGGTCTGGCGTATTTCCCCATGCCTTTTTATTTGAATGGCGTCGGGGTGCGGGCTGAGCTTTTGGCTGGAATGCCTCTCTGTCACGGCCACGGGGTGGCCGATCAGCCGCATCATACACTTCCTCCTCTAGTCGGGGTAGCAACCTGCATTTTGGGTAACTCTTGGAGGGGCGTTCGAGTTTATATTCCTCGGCCGCCAGGACTTCAGTCCATCTGTCAGCTAGCAGATCTTGATCAGCTTGAAGCTACGCTGCTTTTTCTTGAGGCTATTTGCCGTGGCTATAAGCTGGTGCTTGAAGCTCTCTTGTTCGATGGGATCCTCTGGCACGATGAATTCATCATCGTCGAGGCTTGCCTCGTCTTCGGGGGTAGGCATGTAATTATCATCCTCCTCATCTGCCGCTCTCTCAGGAGGGCTGGCCTCTCCACCCTCCTGCCCTAAATCGTGCTGGAGGGTATTATTGCCATCTTCGGCACTATCCGGAGTGCTATTATCTCCTGTGCCGGTATCACCGCTTTTGCTTTGGCGGGACTTAGAGCGGCGCCGCTGACGTCGGCGCTTGGGTTGCTTCTTGGAGGGGTCATCCTCCGCAGTCTCGTCGCCATTGCCTTCTTTGGGTGTGTCCACCATGTATATATCATATGATGAGGTGGTTTTCCAGTGCCCTGTGGGCAGTGGTTCCTCTTCGTCTCCCGCATCGTCGTCCATACCGTCGATGTCTTCGGAGTCGAAGTAGAGCATGTCGGTTAAGTCGTCGACAGTGGCTACCAAGTGGGTGGTGGTTGGGCAGAGAATTTCTTCGTCATCCGCATCCCAATCCTGCCGGACATAGTTCGGCCAGGATCCTCCTGACAAGGAGAGAGACCTTAATGAGTTCAGTATGTCGCCAAAGGGCGAGTGCTGAAAAATATCCATAGAGGTAAACTCCATGATCGGCGCCCAATCGGATTCGCTAGGAACGGGCGCAGGCGGTTCGGAGTCCGTGGCCGGAGAAGGATCCGGCAGTATGACAACACGGCTCTCGTACAGGGTAAGGTCGATGTTCGGCTCGATCGCCGCTGAGGATACGGCCTCCGTGGCAGGGTCCATCCACCCGTCCATGGATGGCGCAACTGGCTCCGAATCGATGGTCGGAGCGGCTGCCGGTGCGATCTCCTACACACTGTCCGATGGTAGAGCTAAATCATACTCATCGTGACCGTGTGATGCACAAGGCAGGGGCTCAAATCCGTCGAAGATCATGTCTCCGCGGATATCGGCCGTGTAGTTTAAGCTTCCAAACCTGACCTAGTGTCCAGGGGCGTAACTTTCGATCTACTCCAGATGGCCAAGCGAATTGGCCCGTAGTGCAAAGCCGCAGAATACAAAAATCTGTCCGGGGAGAAAAGTCTCACCCTAGACTGCATTGCCATCGATGATCGTAGGAGCCATCAAGCCTAACGGCAACGACACAGAGGAACTCTCAATGAGAGCACCAATGTAGGTGTCAAAACCGGTGGATCACGGGTAGGGGGTCCCGAACTGTGCGTCTAAGGCGGATCATAACAGGAGGCAGGGGACACGATGTTTTACCCAGGTTCGGGCCCTCTTGATGGAGGTAAAACCCTATGTCCTGTTGGGGAACGTAGCAGAAATTCAAAATTTTCCTACGTGTCACCAAGATCTATCTATGGAGAAACCAGCAACGAGGGGAAGGAGAGTGCATCTACATACCCTTGTAGATCGCTAAGCGGAAGCATTCAAGTGAACGGAGTTGATGGAGTCGTACTCGTCGTGATCCAAATCACCAATGATCCTAGTGCCGAACGGACGGCACCTCCGTGTTCAACACATGTACAGCCCGGTGACATGTCCTGCGCCTTGATCCAGCAAGGGGAGAAGGAGAGGTTGGGGAAGACTCCATCCAGCAGCAGCACGACGGCGTTGTGGTGGTGGAGGAGCGCGGGACTCCAGCAGGGCTTCGCTAAGCGCTACGAGAGACGAGGAGGGAGAGGGGTAGGACTGCGCCAACTGGGAGAGAATTCACATGTATTGGGCAGCCCCAAACCTCAAGTATATATAGGGGAAGGGGAGGTGCTGCGCCCCCACCTAGGGTTCCCTCCCTAGGGGTGGCGGCAGCCCCTAGATCCCATCTAGTGGGCGGCCAAGGGGAGGGGGAGAGGGAGGCGCACCAGGCATGGGCCCTAAGGCCCATCTGCCCTTAGGGTTTGCCCCCCTCCTCCCCTTTAGGCGCCTTGGGCCCTTGTGGGGGGGCGCACCAGACACCTGGGGCTGGTCCCCTCCCACACTTGGCCCATGCAGCCCTTCGGGGCTTGTGGCCCCACTTGGTGGACCCCCGGGACCCTCCCGGTGGTCGCGGTACGTTACAGATAAAACCCGAAACTTTTCCGGGGACCAAAACAGGACTTCCCATATATAAATCTTTACCTCCGGACCATTCCGGAACTCCTCGTGACGTCCAGGATCTCATCCAGGACTCTGAACAACATTTGGTAGCCGCGTACATACTTTCCCTATAACCCTAGCGTCATCGAACCTTAAGTGTGTAGACCCTACGGGTTCGGGAGACATGTAGACATGACCGAGATGACTCTCCGGTCAATAACCAACAGCGGGATCTGGATACCCAGGTTGGCTCCCACATGTTCCACGATGATCTCATCGGATGAACCATGATGTCGAGGACTTAATCAATCCCGTATACAATTCCCTTTGTCTAGCGGTACGATACTTGCCCGAGATTCGATCGTCGGTATCCCGATACCTTGTTCAATCTCATTACTGGCAAGTCTCTTTACTCGTTTCGTAACACATCATCCCATGATCAACTCCTTGATCACATTGTGCACATTATGATGATGTCCTACCGAGTGGGCCCAGAGATACCTCTCCGTTTACACGGAGTGACAAATCCCAGTCTCGATTCGTGCCAACCCAACAAACACTTTCGGAGATACCTGTAGTGTACCTTTATAGCCACCCAGTTACGTTGTGACGTTTGGCACACCCAAAGCACTCCTACGGTATCCGGGAGTTGCACAATCTCATGGTCTAAGGAAATGATACTTGACATTACAAATGCTTTAGCATACAAACTACATGATCTTGTGCTAGGCTTAGGATTGGGTCTTGTCCATCACATCATTCTCCTAATGATGTGATCCCGTTATCAACGACATCCAATGTCCATGGTCAGGAAACCGTAACCATCTATTGATCAACGAGCTAGTCAACTAGAGGCTTACTAGGGACATGGTGTTGTCTATGTATCCACACATGTATCTGAGTTTCCTATCAATACAATTCTAGCATGGATAATAAACGATTATCATGAACAGGGAAATATAATAATAACCAATTTATTATTGCCTCTAGGGCATATTTCCAACAGTCTCCCACTTGCACTAGAGTCAATAATCCAGTTCACATCGATATGTGATTAACACTCAAGGTCACATCCCCATGTGACTAACACCCAAGAGTTCTGGGTTTGATCATGTTATGCTTGTGAGAGAGGTTTCAGTCAACGGGTCTGCAGCATTCGGATCCGTATGTACTTTGCAAATTTCTATGTCATCTTGTAGATGCAACTACTATGCTACATTTGGAGCTATTCCAAATAACTGTTCTACTATGCGAATCTACTTTACTACTCAGAATAATCTAGATTAGTGTCAAAGTTTGCATCGGCGTAACCCTTTACGACGAACTCTTTTACCACCTCCATAATCGAGAAAATTCCTTAGTCCACTAGTAACTAAGGATAACTTTGACCGCTGTCCTGTGATCCATTCTTGGATCACTCTTGTACCCCTTGACTGACTCATGGCAAGGCACACTTCAGGTGCGGTACACAGCATAGAATACTGTAGAGAGCCTATGACAAAAGCATAGGGGACGACCTTCGTCCTTCCTCTTTCTTCTGCCATGGTCGAGCTTTAAGTCTTAACTTCATACCTTACAACTCAGGCAAGAACTCCTTGTTTGACTGATCCATCTTGAACACCTTCAAGAACATGCCAAGGTATGTGCTCATTTGAAAGTACCATTAAGCGTTTTGGTCTATCCTTATAGATCTTGATGCTCAATGTTCAAGTAGCTTAATCCAGGCTTTCCATTGAAAAACACTTTCCAAATAACCCTATATGCTTTCCAGAAATTCTACGTCATTTCTGATCAACAATATGTCAACAACATATATTCATCAGAAATTCTATAGTGCTCCCACTCACTTCTTTGGAAATACAAGTTTCTCATAAACTTTGTATACACCCAAAATCTTTGATCATCTCATCAAAGCATACATTCCAACTCCGAGATGCTTACTCTAGTCCTTAGAAGGATTGCTGGAGCTTTGCATACTTATTAGCATCTTTCAGGATTGACAAAACCTTCCGGTTGTATCACAAACAGCCTTTCCTCAAAAAATCGTGAGGAAACAATGGTTTTTGACATCCTATCTGCAACATTTCATAAATAATGCTGTGACTGCTAATATAATTCCTACGGACTCTTAGCATCACTACGAGCGAGAAAGTCTCACTGTAGTCAACTCCTTGAACTTGTCGGGAAACATCTTAACGACAAGTCGAGCTTTCTTAATGGTGACATTTACCATCATTGTCCATTTTCCTTTTAAAAATCCACCTGTACTCAACAGCCTTACGACCATCGAGCCGTTCTGCCAAAGTCTACACTTTGTTTTCATACATGGATCCTCTCTCGGATTTTATGGCATCGAGCCATTTATCGGAATCCGGGCCCACCATTGCTTCTCCATAGTTCGTAGGTTCATTGTTGTCTAGCAACATGACTTCCAAGACAGGATTACGTACCACTCTGAAGTAGTACGCATCCTTGTCATCCCACGAGGTTTGGTAGTGACTTGATCTGAAGTTTCATGATCACTATCATAAGCTTCCACTTCAATTGGTGTAGGTGCCACGGGAACAACTCCCTGTGCCCTGCCACCCACTAGTTGAAGAGACGGTTCAATAACCTCATCAAGTCTCCACCATCCTCCCACTCAATTCTTTCGAGAGAAACTTTTCCTCGAGAAAGGACCCGATTCTAGAAACAATCCCTTATTGCTTTCGGATCTGAGATAGGAGGTATACCCAACTGTTTTCGGTGTCCTATGAAGATGCATTTATCCGCTTTGGGTTCGAACTTATCGGCCTGAAACTTTTTCACATAAGCATCGCAGCCCCAAACTTTTAAGAAATGATAGCTTAGGTTTCTCTAAACCATAGTTCATACGGTGTCATCTCATCCGAATTACGTGGTGCCCTATTTAAAGTGAATGTGGTTGTCTCTAATGCCTAACCCATAAACTATCGTGGTAATTCGATAAGAGACATCATGGTATGCATCATATCCAATAGGGTGCAGTTATGATGTTCGGACACACCATCACACTATGGTGTTCTAGGCTGTATTAGTTGTGAAACAATTTCCACAATGTCTTAATTCTGTGCCAAACTCGTAATTCAGATATTCATCTCTATGATCATATCATAGATCTTTTATCCTCTTGTCACGACGATCTTTCAACTTCACCCTGAAATTACTTGAACCTTTCAATAATTCAGACTCGTGATTCATCAAGTAAATGTACTCAACATCTACTCAAATCATCTGTGAAGTAAGAACATAACGATATCCACTACACGCCTCAGCACTCATTGGACTGCACACATCAAAATGTATTACTTCCAACAAGTTGCTTTCTAGTTCCATTTTACTGAAAACAAGGCTTTCAGTCATCTTGCCCATGTGGTATGATTTGCATGTCTCAAGTGATTCAAAATCAAGTGAGTCCAAACGGTCCATTTGCATGGAGTTTCTTCATGCATATACACCAATAGACATGGTTCGCATGTCTCAAACTTTTCAAAAATGAGTGAGCCCAAAGATCCATCAACATGGAGCTTCTTCATGCGTTTTATACCGATATGACTTACGTGGCAGTGCCACAAGCAGGTGGTACTATCATTACTATCTTATATCTTTTGGCATGAACGTGTGTATCACTACGATCGAGATTCAATAAACCATTCGTTTTAGGTGCAAGACCATTGAAGGTATTATTCAAATAAACAGAGTAACCATTATTCTCCTTAAATGAATAACCGTATTGCGATAGACATAATCCAATCATGTCAATGCTCAACGCAAACACCAATCTCGATGGTAGAGGGAGCGTGCGATGCTTGATCACATCAATCTTGGAAAAAAACTTCCAACACATATCGCCAGCTCACCTTTAGCTAGTCTATATTTACTCCACAGCCTTTTATTTCGAGTTTACTAACACTTAGCAACCGAACCGGTATCTAATACCTTGGTGCTACTAGGAGTACTAGTAAAGTACACATTAACACAATGTATATCCAATATACTTTTATCGACCTTGCCAGCCTTCTCATCTACCAAGTATCTAGGGTAATTCTGCTCCAGTGACTGTTCCCCTTATTACAGAAGCACTTAGTCTCGGGCTTGGGTTCAACTTTGGGTTTCTTCACTAGAACAGCAGCTGATTTGCCGTTTCATGAAGTATCCCTTCTTGCCCTTGCCCTTCTTGAAACTAGTGGTTTCACCAACCATCAACAATTGATGCTCCTTCTTGATTTCTACTTTTGTGGTGTCAAACATCGCGAATATCTCAAGGATCATCATATATGTCCCTGATATATTATAGTTCATCACGAAACTCTAGCAGCTTGGTGGTAATGACTTCAGAGAACCATCACTATTTCATCTGGAAGATCAACTCCCACTCGATTCAAGCGATTGTTGTACTCAGACAATCTGAGCACAAGCTCAACAATTGAGCTTTTCTCCCTTAGTTTGCAGGCTAAAAAAATCGTCGGAGGTCTTATACCTCTTGACGTGGGCACGAGCCTGAAATCCCAATTTCAGCCCTCGAAACATCTCATATGTTTCGCGACGTTTTAAAAAACATCTTCGGTGCCTCAACTCTAAACCGTTTAACTGAACTATCACGTAGTTATCAAAATGTGTATGTCAGATGTTCGCAACATCCACAGACGACGTTCGAGGTTCAGCACACTAAGCGGTGCATTAAGGACATAAGCTTTCTACTGTCTGCATAATTGCTACTATCAACTTTCAACTAATTTTTCTCTAGGAACATATCTAAACAGTAGAACTGAAGCGCGAGCTACGACATAATTTGTGAAGACCTTTTGACTATGTTCAGGATAATTAAGTTCATCTTATGAACTCCCACTCAGATAGACATCCCTCTAGTCATCTAAGTGATTACATGATCCGAGTCAACTAGGCCGTGTCCGATCATCACGTGAGACGGACTAGTCAACATCGGTGAACATCTTCATGTTGATCGTATCTTCTATACGACTCATGCTCGACCTTTCGGTCTTCCGTGTTCCGAGGCCATGTCTATACATGCTAGGCTCGTCAAGTCAACCTAAGTGTTTTTGCTGTGTAAATCTGGCTTACACCCGTTGTATTCGAACGTTAGAATCTATCACACCCGATCATCACGTGGTGCTTCGAAACAACGAACCTTCGCAACGGTGCGCAGTTAGGGGGAACACTTTCTTGAAATTTTAGCGAGAGATCATCTTATTTAAGCTACCGTCGTTCTAAGAAAATAAGATGTAAAACATGATAAACATCGCATGCAATCAAATAGTGACATGATATGGCCAATATCATTTTGCTCCTTTTGATCTCCATCTTCGGGGCTCCATGATCATCGTTGTCACCGGCATGACACCATGATCTCCATCATCATGATCTCCATCATCGTGTCTTCTTGAAGTTGTCACATCATCTATTACTTCTACTACTATGGCTAACGGTTAGCAATAAAGTAAAGTAATTACATGGCATTGTTCAATGACACGCAGGTCATACAATAAATAAAGACAACTCCTATGGCTCCTGCCGGTTGTCATACTCATCGACATGCAAGTCGTGATTCCTATTACAAGAACATGATCAATCTCATACATCACATATCATTCATCACATTCTTCTTGGCCATATCACATCACATAGCATACCCTGCAAAAACAAGTTAGACGTCCTCTAATTGTTGTTTGCATGTTTTACATGACTGCTATGGGTTTCTAGCAAGAACGTTTCTTACCTACGCAAAACCACAACGTGATATGCCAATTGCTATTTACCCTTCATAAGGACCCTTTTCATCGAATCCGATCCGACTAAAGTGGGAGAGACAGACACCCGCTAGCCACCTTATGCAACTAGTGCATGTCAGTCGGTGGAACCAGCCTCACGTAAGAGTACGTGTAAGGTCGGTCCGGGCCGCTTCATCCCACGATGCCGCCGAATCAAGATAAGACTAGTAACGGCAAGTAAATTGACAAAATCGACGCCCACAACTACTTTGTGTTCTACTCGTGCATAGTAACTACGCATAGACCTAGCTCATGATGCCACAGTTGGGGAACGTAGCAGAAATTCAAAATTTTCCTACGTGTCACCAAGATCTATCTATGGAGAAACCAGCAACGAGGGGAAGGAGAGTGCATCTACATACCCTTGTAGATCGCTAAGCGGAAGCGTTAAAGTGAACGGGGTTGATGGAGTCGTACTCGTCGTGATCCAAATCACCGATGATCCTAGTGCCGAACGGACGACACCTCCGTGTTCAACACACGTACTGCCCGGTGACGTCTCCTGCGCCTCTGCGCCTTGATCCAGCAAGGGGAGAAGGAGAGGTTGGGGAAGACTCCATCCAGCAGCAGCACGACGGCGTTGTGGTGGTGGAGGAGCGCGGGATCCACAGGGCTTCGCTAAGCGCTACGAGAGAGAGGAGGGAGAGGAGGTAGGACTGCGCCAACTGGAGAGAATCACATGTGTTGGCAGCCCCAAACCTCAAGTATATATAGGGGAAGAGGGAGGGGGCTGCGCCCCCCTAGGGTTCCCTCCCTAAGGGGTGCGGCAGCCCCTAGATCCCATTAGTGGTGGCGGCCAGGGGAGGGGAGAGGGAGGCGCACCAGGCATGGGCCCTAAGGCCCATCTGCCCTTAGGTTTGCCCCCCCTCCCTCCCCTTAGGTGCCTTGGGCCCTTGGTGGGGGGCGCAACAGCCCACCTGGGGCTGGTCCCTCCCACACTTGGCATGCAGCACCTCCGGGGCATGTGCCCCCACTTGGTGGACCCCCCGGACCCTCCCGGTGGTCCGGTACGTTACAATAACCCGAAACTTTTTCCGGTGACCAAAACAGGACTTCCCATATATAAATCTTTACCTCCGGACCGTTCCGGAACTCCTCGTGACGTCCGGGATCTCATACCGGACTCCGAACAACATTCGGTAGCCGCGTACATACTTCCCCTATAACCCTAGCGTCATCGAACCTTAAGTGTGTAGACCCTACGGGTTCGGGAGACATGCAGACATGACCGAGATGACTCTCCGGTCAATAACCAACAGCGGGATCTGGATACCCATGTTGGCTCCCACATGTTCCACGATGATCTCATCGGATGAACCACGATGTCGAGGACTTAATCAATCCCGTATACAATTCCCATTTGTCTAGCGGTACGATACTTGCCCGAGATTCGATCGTCGGTATCCCGATACCTTGTTCAATTGTTCAATCTCGTTACCGGCAAGTCTCTTTACTCGTTCCGTAACACATCATCCCGTGATCAACTCCTTGATCACATTGTGCACATTATGATGATGTCCTACTGAGTGGGCCCAGAGATACCTCTCCATTTACACGGAGTGACAAATCCCAGTCTTGATTCGTGCCAACCCAACAGACACTTTCGGAGATACCTGTAGTGTACCTTTATAGCCACCCAATTACGTTGCGACATTTGGCACACCCAAAGCACTCCTACGGTATCCGGGAGTTGCACAATCTCATAGTCTAAGGAAATGATACTTGACATTAGAAAAGCTTTAGCATACGAACTACATGATCTTGTGCTAGGCTTAGGATTGGGTCTTGTCCATCACATCATTCTCCTAATGATGTGATCCTGTTATCAACGACATCCAATGTCCATGGTCAGGAAACCGTAACCATCTATTGATCAACGAGCTAGTCAACTAGAGGCTTACTAGGGACATGGTGTTGTCTAAGTATCCACACATGTATCCGAGTTTCCTATCAATACAATTCTAGCATTGATAATAAACGATTATCATGAACAGGGAAATATAATAATAACCAATTTATTATTGCCTCTAGGGAATATTTCCAACATGTCCTGCTTGATTAATATTGAATATATGGGTAGTACAAGAGTAGATCTACCACGAGATCAGAGAGGCTAAACCCTAGAAGCTAGCCTATGGTATGATTGTATGTTGTCCTACGGACTAAAACCCTCCGGTTTATATAGACACCGGAAAGGGCTAGGGTTACACAAGGTCGGTTACAGGGGAGGAGATATACATATCCGTATTGCCTAGCTTGCCTTCCACGCCAAGTAGAGTCCCATCCGAACACGGGACGAACTCGTCAATCTTGTATCTTCATAGTCCAACAATCCGGCCAAAGGATATAGTCCGGCTGTCTGGAGAACCCCTAATCCAGGACTCCCTCAGTGACACTGGCCCTAGGCATCTTTTCAACTGGATCATGAACCATGTCCATGAAGCCTCTGTTTCTGACTGAAACAAGCCAACAGTAATAGGATACATCTAGTTGTGTCCATCTAGAGCATTGCATGCTGCCAACTGACCATTCCACTTGCATGTCAAAAATGATGAGTCTATGCTCAAATATGGACGGCACCCTTATTTGAATCCATCGATGCAAGGCTTCAAAGCCATAAAAAACTTGGACAACTTGACTTCACCTTCGGCTGATACCTTAGTATCTATCTCCACAACACTGCCAGGTGACCTCTTTTCCACCTCTGCTTTGAAGTTGTAAAGCATCCTAAATGTATTTTCCCAATCACCATATAAATTTTTCATTGACCTTTGTTTTGCCTTCCACACCGTGGTATATTTTAGTTTAATGGGGTACATCTTTTCCAAGTCTACTTTGAGTTTCTTAGTAGTAGTGTTTGGTGTTTTGGCTAAAATTGGGGTGATCTTTTCTGTAACCCAAAGTTGTGATGTCATGGTTGATACTCTATGAACTTGTAATACAAGTATGTTGATTGGAGATTTGGTTAACCCTGATAGTACTTCCATCAGGTTGCAGTCTAGCAGATATGTACCACTTGCAAGGCTTGACACTACCATCAAATCCTATGCACCTCGCATAAAACTTCTTTCTATCAGTCCAAACAGTCTTGGCATCAAACTCATGTTTCACTGCATAAGTCTTGAAATACATCCTAAATTCCTTCATGCTTGGGAACAACTTGCCTACTTCAATGACAGGGTTTTCTTTGTCATACACATGCACCAGCTCATTATCATGTGCATCATCTACTTCATCTGCAGCTTGTTCCATCAACTGTCCATCTACATCTTCATCAGCATTAGCAGGCAAACTAGATTCGCCCCTCTCATGCTTATCTCTGTCATCGACTAGAATGACAAAAAGTTTGGCCATCTCAATGTCAGGCATTGGTGCAATGACCAAATCAGTAGGCTCATCTAATTCAACTACATTCCAATCAACGGCTGCTGCAGTTTCAGTTCCAGTCACCTGTCACTCTTCGGATATTACTGTAAGTTTAGTACAGATGGGAATCGATGGCCTCTATGTAGCCCAATCATCATCTACCATCTGCGCAGCCAAGTGTGATGACACATATCCAACCTTCGAAAAAATATTCAGATCAATGAGCTCAGCAAAAAAATTAGCCCGTTTGCTTGTCCAGCCGTTTTGCCGATCGATTTCTTCAACAATCTGTTCACCATCTTCTATTCTCACATACTCTCCTTTCCAATCATCAAACCGCAATAGTGATACTTCTTGCTCTGGACCCCAAACAATATTTTCCCCAATTTTTTCCACCCATTTCTTCACTGCCTTCTCTCCCATGTTCTGTAGAACTTGTGGATCAATCTCTGTAAACACAACCTCACATTTAACAATTGTGTCTCTCTCAATGTTCTATATGCTACCATCAACTAATTTTGCCTTTGATGGAAAGAAATTGACCGTCAATTCAAAGGTCTGAGCGGTAGCATCCCCTCTATCAGTGGCGGACAGTGTGAGCCCGTGAGAAAGAGCAGACGAGGCCCTAATTGCATGCAAAATTGGATCAGAGAGAGGCGCATTACCTATTCGAAGTTGAATCTAGCGGCTCCATCTCAGTATGCCCACGGGCTCCCCTCACAACCTATCGATTCAACAAGCAAAAACAGAGGAAACGAGCTGAGATCTACGGGCCCGAGAGAGGAACGGGACTAGGGTTCAAATTCACACAACATTTTCTGAGGACGAAGGCTCTGCCACCGTTGAGAACAAGGGCTCCGCCGCCGCCATCGAGAACGCAAGATCCGCCGCCACCGGAGAAGAAGGGGGGCATAGTGGCGGGCCCGGCACGGTCGGGCGGCAAGGCACGGTCAACTGTTTTGAGGACCAATTAAGTTGGACCCACATGTTCTAACATAAACGGGCTTGGTTGACGACCAATTTAACCCCATTTAACACCCCATGTGGCCCTGGGCTATTTACACGCTCAAATGTGTCGCATCACAGCCATTCATTTGAACAACGTCGCACTCCTTCCAATTCACATCAAAGACGTCGCACAGGAGCTATTACCCCCTCTAGAGAGAGATGGATTTGGAGCATATTCGAACTGAGTGTATGGCTCTACATGACCCAAAGGATGTTTTGAAGACTCTGCTTCAAGGAAGTCTTGATCAAACTACTAGTATATTAGCCCTGTTGTGGTTTTGGTGGAACGCCAGAAACAAACATCGAGCAGAAAAAAATTGAGATCAATGCTTTGTTGTGGTAGATCAGGAGTACAGCGGAGGAGTATAAAAACTTTTTTGGGAGGGAGAAACGGGAGACAGTGAAACAACCGGAAGGTTGGACAAAACCTGCCGAGGACATACTCAATATAAATGTGGATGGCATTTTGAACAAGGAGACAAAATCTGGCGGCTGGGGATATGTCATACAGGACCATGATGGTGATGTTGTGATTGCTGCTGCTGGGCGCCTGAACTATGTCTCTGATGCATTATAAGCGGAAGCAGAAGCCTGCATCCATGCAATTTACAAGGCGCAAGAAATGGGCATTGGCCGCGCAGTCGTGGAAACTGATGCGATGTTGCTGGTCCAGGCGATCAAGTCCTCGAGTTATGACCTCGCTCCAAATGGTGTCTTGTTTAAGGAGATCAAGCTTTTGGCCTCATTAAATTTTAGCTCTTTTGATATTGTTCATTGCCCTCGGGCCTGTAATAAGGCAGCAGACATTTTAGCGCTGCATGGGTCAAAGATGGAGCTTGAGCCCCAAGCCGTATGGCCGGGCCTTGCCCCTACCTTTGCCTAGTCTTTCGTTCCGGGCAACTCTACCCGGCACACTGCTTAATGGAATGAAATGTTCCGAGCTTAAAAAAATGTTGAGAGGATTTTTTTCGGTAGTGGCCGTGAGCCTTTTAATTACCTTCTAAATATAGAGATAGCACTAATAGTTTTTCCTTCTCCTAGTACGTAAGTACCTAGGAGGTCAGGTTGTGTGGCCCTTAGAGCATCTCTAGCAGACCCCGCATTTTGTCATAAACTGTGTTTGCAGGTTGCACGGGGGCACTTATGCAGGCTGAAAAACGTGACGGCAGAACAGAAACCGCAAACAAACCCGTAATATTTTAAAAATATTGTTTCGCGGGAGAAATTTAAGCAGCAGCTCACCGAAGCTCGCTCGCATAGATGCTTCTTCTTTGCATAAGTTCGTACACTCCACATACATACATATTAAAGGTCAGAGATGCTAGATAGGGCCTACGCTACCGTACCACTACAACAAAATTGAGCTCACCGGAGCTCCCGTGGTAGCTCCCCACCGGCGGCAATCAGTCAGAGTCGGAGTCAAGGTCGATGTAGAGCTTCGCATGCTCCGCCTTCATCACGTGCAGGTCAGCCTCCTTCGATGCGTGCGCCTGCGATGTCATGACGCCCATCTTGAAGAAGAGCCGCTCGTACTCGAGCTCGCGCCGGATGCGCTCTTCCATCTCCTCGTGCTCCCTCGCCGACCGCCCGAGGACGACGCGCTCAAGGAGCTCCTCCTGCCCCAGGGGGAGGTAGTCCTCGGGCCCGATGACGCCTCGGCGCGGCAGCGCATCGGGCACGGCCTCCTTCGGCTCCCTCTTCACCTCCTCCTCATCCGTCTCCCTCTTCACCAGAACAAGCCGCGAGCTCGATGCGCCCGTGGATGAGCACCCCACAGACCAATTGCCGAATAAGCTCCCCGCGGACCAGTTGCCAGAGGAGGCATGGCGGCGATGGGCGAGCTCGAGAAAGAAGTCCTCGAGCTCGCGGCGGTCGAAGGCCGGCGACGGCCGGGTACCGTGGTTGAGCCACCGACGCGCCCCACGCTTGCGCACAGTGATACGTCTCCATCGTATCTACTTTTCCAAACACTTTTGCCCTTGTTTTGGACTCTAACTTGCATGATTTGAATGGAACTAACCCTGACTGATGCTATTTTCAGCAGAATTTCCATGGTGTTATTTTTGTGCAGAAATAAAAGTTCTCGGAATGACCAAAAAATCAACGGAGAATTAATTTGGAATATATAAATATAATGGAAGGAAGATCCACGTCAGGGGGGCTTCCACATATCCACGAGGGTGGGGCGCCCTTCCCCCTGGGTGCGCCCCTGCCTCATGGGCCCCATGATGCTCCACCGACCTCAACTCCAACTCCATATATTCGTGTTCAGGGAGAATAAAATCAGAGAGAAGGATTCATCGCGTTTTACGATACGGAGCCGCCGCAAAGCCCTAAACTCTCTCGGGAGGGTTGATCTGGAGTCCGTTCGGAGCTCCCGAGAGGGGAATCCATCGCCATCATCATCACCAACCTTCCTCCATCACCAATTTCATAATGCTCACCGCCGAGTGTGAGTAATTCCATCGTAGGCTTGCTGGACGGTGATGGGTTGGATGAGATTTATCATGTAATCAAGTTAGTTTTGTTAGGGTTTGATCCCTAGTATCCACTATGTTTTGAGATTGATGTTGCTATGACTTTGCTATGCTTAATGCTTGTCACTAGGGCCTGAGTGCCATGATTTCAGATCTGAACCTATTATGTTTTCATCAATATATGAGAGTTCTTGATCCTATCTTGCAAGTCTATAGTCACCTATTATGTGTTATGATCCGTTAACCCCGAAGTGACAATAATCGGGATACTTACCGGTGATGACCGTAGTTTGAGGAGTTCATGTATTCACTATGTGTTAATGCTTTGGTCCGGTACTCTATTAAAAGGAGGCCTTAATATCCCTTAGTTTCCAATAGGACCCCGCTGCCACGGGAGGGTAAGACAAAAGATGTCATGCAAGTTCTTTTCCATAAGCATGTATGACTATATTCAGAATACATGCCTACATTACATTGATGGATTGGAGCTAGTTCTGTGTCACTCTAGGTTATGACTGTTACATGATCGATCGCATCCGGCATAATTCTCTATCACCGATTCACTACCTACGAGCTTTCCATATATTGTTCTTCGCTTATTTACTTTTCCGTTGCTATTGTTATCATCACTATAAAACACCAAAAATATTACTTTTGCTACCGGTACCTTTTGCTACCGTTACCACTACTATCATATTATTTTGCTACTAAACACTTTGCTGCAGATATTAAGTTTCCAGATGTGGTTGAATTGACAACTCAGCTGCTAATACTTGAGAATATTCTTTGGCTCCCCTTGTGTCGAATCCATAAATTTGGGTTGAATACTCTACCCTCGAAACTTGTTGCAATCCCCTATACTCGTGGGTTATCAAGACTATTTTCTGGCGCCATTGCCGGGGAGCATAGCTCTATTCTGTGAGTCACTTGGGATTTATATCTGCTTATCATTATGAAGAACTTGTGATATCCAAGAACCAAGATTTATCCCTCAACTACGAGGGGAGGTAAGGAACTGCCATCTAGCTCTGCACTTGATTCACCTTCTGTTTTGAGTAAGCTTGCGACACCTAGACCTGCTTCTGCTATTAATTCTTATATGTCGCATGATATTGGTGATGCCACTTCTGCTATGCATGATACTTATGACGAAACTACTTCTATGCTGATACTACTGTGCCACTTGGTGAATTTCTTGATGAGCAACTTGCTAGGGCTAGAGAGAATGAAATTATTGAAACTGATAATATTGATGAAAGTGATGATGAAGATTCTCCCCCTAGATATGAATTACCTGTTGTGCCTAAGGGCTATGTTATGGATGAAGAAACTGCTAGACTTTGTTGCTTGCAATGATAGGAGTGATCTCACTACAAAAAAAGACACATCCGTGACATTTTGGGCCGAACGAAAAAAATTTATGTCATACATATGACACTTCTATGACGATAATTGTGACAAAACCCGGTATCATCATAGATGTGGTGGGCTCCTACTTCTATGAAAAAAAATCATGACAGAAAATGGGATTTTCGTCTTGGGCGGGCCGGAGATGCAGCTGCATGACATTCTTTGGGCCCTCCATGACAGGAAAAACCATGGTAGAAGCGAGGGGGAGGAAAATTTCGGGGAGTTCTCGGTTACGGTGGGAGATCGGGGGCCGAGCGATGCGCGCTTCTCTCGTACACGTATGCGCGTGTGTGCGAGGCGTTGGCTCTAACTGAACCCGAGCGAGGCGTTGGGCTCTAACTGAACCAGAGCGATTGCACTGCAGGCTACGTGTTACTGAACCCGAGCGATCGATCGATGGCTGTTAACCGAACCCGGTCGAGCGATTCCTTCGCTACTGCTGCTAACTGAAGCCGATCGATTGGATGAACAGTGAGCGTTGCGGGGGGGTTTGGATGAACAGTGAGCGGTGGCGTTGCCTCTGGATGAACAGGGCCCCGTGGTGTGGTGGAGGGCTGGATGAACAGTAGACGGTGGAGGGGTGCCCGTGGAGGGGTGGATGAACAGGACCCTGTGGTGTGGAGGGCTGGATGAACAGTAGACGGTGGAGGGGTGCCCGTGGAGGGGTGGTTGAACAGGACCCCATGGTGTGGAGGGCTGCACTACTAGGAAAAGGCCTACTAGTGGCGCACCAGTTTTGTCTACTAATGGCGCACTACTGGTGCGCCACTAGTACCACGCCACTAGTATTTTTTACTAATGGCGCACCACTGGTGCGCCATTAGTATAGGCCACGGTGCGCCAATAGTAGTTTTGAATTTTGAAGGCGGGAAAATAGTAGTGGCGCACCGTCTAACCCCCACCGTGCGCCATTGCTATTTTTGAATCTTGAATTTGGATTTGGATCGCGATTTTTTTGCCCATTTTTTGCTCGTTTTTTTGCATGATATTATTTCAAATTTTGTTCCCTTTTTTGGATCTTGTATGTACTTTTGCCGTGTTCTTTTGCTAGAGAGGAGTTCGCCGGAGAGGAGGAGGAGGAGGAGGTGACCGGAGAGGCGCTCGCCTACATCGCCGGAGAGGAGGAGGAGGTCACCGGAGAGGAGTTCACCGGAGCATCGGAGAGGAGGAAGGAGAAACCATGAGGGGATGGGAGGAGAGGAGGGAGGAGGAGCTCACCGGAGAGGAGGGAGGAGAAACCGTGAGGGGAGGGGAGGGGAGGAGAGGAGGGAGGAGGAGGTCGCCAGAGAGGAGGAGGAGGTCGCCGGAGAGGATGAGGAGGAGGTCGTTGGAGAGGAGTAGGGTAGTTTGGTGGAGGAGAGAAGGGAAGATGGAGTGGAGGAGAGGTGGAGTGGAGGAGAAGAATGAAGAGGTAAGGAGGAGAGGACACGCCCAGCCATATATACGGCATAGTAATGGCGCACCGTGGGCAGGTGCGCCATTACTATTTTTTTTTTGAATTTTGAAGGCGGGAAGATACTAATGGTGCACCATGGGCAGGTGCGCCATTAGTAACTTTTTTTATTTTTTTTGATTTATTTTGAATTTTGAAGGCAGGAAGATAGTAATGGCGCACCATGGGCGGGTGCGCCATTAGTAAGTTTGAATTTTTTTGAATTTTTTGCCTCTCCAGATCTTAAAAGCCCCGTATCTTTCTCTGTTAGGTTTTTGAGGATTTTGGAAATGTTTAACGAGGTTCCCCCGATTAAATTCGGGTGTAACTTTTCGAGTAGATGATTTTTCATATAAAAAACTTTTTCATCCGAGTTCGTATGCAAAAGTTATGCCCATTTTTAAAAATTCTCGAGAGATTTTGCAAAAAAGTCAAAAATTCATGTTTGTAAATTTTGCTAACAACTAGACCACATATCACATGGGAATCTTATTTTCTTTTATTTTTTTCACATTTCTATCATTTTCTTTTTTTTGAAACTAAAAAGGCGGTCCATGGGGGAGGGGTGCATTCGGGGGAATGTTTGGGCCAAATTACTAATGGCGCACCATGGGAGTGGTGCCCATTACTAGTTGAACTAGTAATGGCGCACCATCCCACGGTGCGCCATTAGTAGTTTTGAAAAAATTAAAAAAAAATTTACTAATGGCGCACCAACACCTGGTGCGCCATTAGTATTTAGTAATGGCGCTACATGTACAGTGCGCCATTAGTTTCCATATTGGCTATAGCTGTTTTTGTAGTAGTGCTGGATGAACAGTAGACGGTGGAGGGATGCCCGTGGAGGGGTGGTTGAACAGGATTCCGTGGTGTGGAGGGCTGGATGAACAGTAGACGGTGGAGGGGTGGTTGAACAGTAGCCGGTGGAGTAGCGCGCGGTGGAGGCTGGATGAACAGGAGCCCGTGGAGGCTGGAGGAGGTCGACGGTGGAGATGAACAATATCCCGTGGAGTCCCGTTTTGCGGTACGCCACACCCCTCCCGATGAACAGGACCCCCGTTTCGACCGTAGTGCTCCAACACAATTCCGTTTCGTCCGTTTTGCGGTACGCCACACCCCTCCCGATCAACAGGACCCCCGTTTCGACCGTAGGAGGTCCGTTTCCTCCGTTTTGCGGTACGCCAGACCCCTCCCGATGAACAGGATCCCGTTTCGAACATGGTCGGTTGAACACAAGGCCGTTTACTCCGTTCTGCGGTACGCCAGGCCTCGTTTCCATCGCCTGTTCCGTCCAAGCCCTCCCGATGAACACGACGCATTCCGTTGCCTCCCCATGAACACGACGCATTCCGTTGCCTCCCCATGAACACGACGCATTCCGTTGCCTCCCCATGAACATGACGACGACGCTGTTTCTCCGTTCCGACCCAGCCATGTACACGAGCCCTGGCCGTACGTATGCACGAGTAGGCGTTCGGGACCCCGCCCGTATGTACACATACGTGGCCGTATTTTCTTTCTTGCACCCTGGCCGCTATACGTACGTGTAGATGCTACGTGCGCGCCTCTACTATGACACGTGCGCGCCTCTACATCGACCAGTATATGTGTACGTACACGTTCGCGACCAGTATGACAACGCTACGTACGCTTCGACCAGGTGGGTCCCGACTGTCAGGCACTTCCTTGTGTGTGAAGACGTAGCTGGTGGGTCCCAGCAGTCAGGGGGGCGAAATACGGTGGCCCGTCCGGTGGGTCCCCGCTGTCTGGTGGAGGAATAATTAGTTTGCACGTAATAAGGAGGCACTTCCTTGCTGTGGCCGTGGACCCAGTTGTCAGCCTCTCCACGTACAGTCCACGTCCGATGGAAGCCGTTCCTTGACCACGTTGACCACGCCGTGCTGAGAGCACCAGGGCGGTGGACGACGGCGAGGCCTCGGAAGGGGACGACGCAGAGCCGGGGAAGACGCGGAAGTGCATGCCCACGCATAGAGGAGTATGAGGGTTCACTGGTTCGCTGTGGTGTGAGGCTATCGTCGCCGCAAAATAACAGGGGGTGTGGTGAGTAGAGGGATCTCCTGGCCAGCGATGGGAGTAGTAGGGGGCGGTGAGGCCTCCGCCGCATCGTAGCCGGCCACGGGAGGCAGGAGCACGAGGCACGACCGGCGCTGGTTTGGGCGGCTGGAGCAAGAAGACCAGAGGTTGAAGAAGCACTACGGCCGTTGGATAGACATCGTACGGTCAGTGGAGCTAGAATCATGCATATTGACTAAGTTGACAAAGCCCTCCGTCCCCATCAACTTAGTAGGCCCACAAGTCATCCTCCCACCAAGTTGGGTCCCAGCAGCAGGGGGGTATTCATTTTTTTGAGCGTAATAAGGAGGCACTTCCTTACGTGTGAAGATATAGCTGGTGGGTCCGAGCTGTCAGCGGCAGTACCATTTTTTTCGCGAAATATAGAGGCCGTTTCGGTGGGTCCCTGATGTTAGGTGGAGGAATCATCATTTTGCGTGTAATAAGGAGGCATTTCCTTGCGTGCGGACGTGGACCCAGCTGTCGGCCTCTCCACGTACAGTCCACATCAGATGCATGTTGGTCGTTGACCATGTTGACCAGGCCGCGCCGAGAGCACCAGGGCGGTGGACGACGGCGAGGCCTTGGAAGGGAACGACACGGAGGCAGGGAAGACTCGGCAGTGTTTTCCCACGCGGAGGGGAGTACGACTGTACGAGGGTTTACTGATTCGTCTGCCGTCGCCAGAGAATAACAGCAGGTGTGGGTGAGTAGAGGGATGGCTAGGCTAGCGATGGGAGTACGGTGGGGCGGTGACGCCTGCGCGGCAGCACACCTAGCCGCGAGGAGGAGGGAGCAGGCAGTCCCGCCGGTGCTTGTTTGAGCGGCTGTAGCAGGAAGAGCAGAGATTGAAGAAGCATGACGGCCGTTCGACGGACATCCAACAATCACAGCTTGTGCGTCAACCTATTTTTTTAGGAAAGCCTCAAATATGTGGAAAACATCATACAACCCATCTGCCATTATTTCTAATAATTTGCAGCGCATTTACTAATTATTAAGGTTTTTTTGGAGCCCATATTCTTTTTGTTAGCATTACAGCCCATATTGTGGCCACGGTTAAAAAATTAAAGAAATTTTGCATATTTCGGTGCGGTCCGAACTGTTTTTAATCCCGAAATTTCGACTCACATTCAAACTGATTTTAAAAATAAATGTATATCAATATAAAATCCAACAAATTCTCCACGCATAAAAATTAATGTAATTTAAAATCTTGAAATGAAAAAAAAGATATTTTAAACTAATTGCCGGTTTGATGTGTTTTAAAAATGTACAGCCCATTTCTCAATACTGATGGGCCATTTTCTCGGCCAGCCGAATGAAGCTCTCCCCGTCTTGAAAGATTTGTAGCCCAACAGGCCTGACAAAGTGACTTACTTGGCAAATCACAAAAAAACTGAGATGTGGCCGTGGACCCAGCTGTCAGCCTCTCCACGTACAGTACTCTTCCGATGGAAGTCGGTCGTTGACCACATTGACCGCGCCGCGCCGAGAGCACCAAGGCGGTGGACGACGGCGAGGCCTAGGAAGGGGACGACGTCGAGCCGGGGAAGACGCGGCAGTGGATGCCCACGCGGAGAGGAGTACGAGGGTTCACTGGTTCGGCTGCGGCGTGAGGCTGCCGTCGCCGCAGAATAACAGGGGTGTGGGTGAGTAGAGGGATAGCATGGGCCAGCGGTGGGAGTAGTAGGGGGCGGTGAGGCCTCCGCGGCATCACAGCCGACCATGAGAGGCAGGAGCACGCAACACGACCGGCGCAGCTTTGGGCGGCTGGAGCAAGAAGACCAGAGGTTGAAGAAGCACTACGGTCGTTCGATGGACATCGTACGGTCACTAGAGCTAGAATCGTTCATATTGACTAAGTTGACAAAGCCCTCCATCCTCGTCAACTTAGTAGGCCCACAAGTCAGCCTCCCACCATGGTGGGTCCCAGCTAGCAGGGGGAGTATTCATTTTTCTGTGCGTAATAAGGAGGCACTTCCGGTGGGTCCGAGCTAACAGCGGGGGGGAACGTTTTTTACGCGAAAAACGGTGGTCCGTCCGGTGGGTCCCAGCAGTCAGGGGCAAACGTTTTTTCGCGAAATACGATGGCCTGTCCGGTGGGTCCCAGTGGTCAGGGGGGAAACATTTTTTCCATGAAATACTGGTGGCCCGTCCGGTGGGTCCCTGCGGTCAGGTGGAGGAGTAATTATTTTGTGTGTAATAAGGAGGCACTTCCTTGCGGCTGCCGTGGACCCAGCTGTCAGCCTCTCCACGTACAGTCCTCTTCCGATGGAAGTCGGTCGTTGACCACATTGACCACGCCGCGCCGAGACCACCACGGCGGTGGATGACGGCGAGGCCTAGGAAGGGGACGACGCGAAGCCGGGGAAGACGCGGCAGTGGATGCCCACGTGGAGAGGAGTACGAGGGTTCATTGGTTCGGCTGCGGTGTGAGGCTGCCGTCGCTGCAGAATAACAGGGGGAGTGGGTGAGTGGAGGGATGGCCTGTCCAGCGGTGGGAGTAGTGTGGGGACGGTGAGACCTCCGCCGCATCGCAGCCGGCCATGGGAGGCAGGAGCACGAGGCACGACCGGCGCTGGTTTGGGCGGCTGGAGCAAGAAGACCAGAGGTTGAAGAAGCACTACGGCCGTTGGATAGACATCGTACGATCAGTGGAGCTAGAATCATGCATATTGACTAAGTTGACAAAGCCCTCCGTCCCTGTCAACTTAGTAGGCCCACAAGTCAGCCTCCCACCAAGTTGGGTCCCAGCAGCAGGGGGGTATTCATTTTTTTGAGCGTAATAAGGAGGCACTTCCTTACGTGTGAAGATATAGCTGGTGGGTCCGAGCTGTCAGCGGCAGTAACATTTTTTCGCGAAATATAGAGGCCGTTTCGGTGGGTCCCTGATGTCAGGTGGAGGAATCATTATTTTGCGTGTAATAAGGAGGCATTTCCTTGCGTGCGGCCGTGGACCCAGGTGTCGGCCTCTCCACGTACAGTCCACTTCAGATGCATGTCGGTCGTTGACCATGTTGACCAGGCCGCGCCGAGAGCACCAGGGCGGTGGACGACGGCGAGGCCTTGGAAGGGAACGACACGGAGGCAGGGAAGACTCGGCAGTTGTTTCCCACACGGAGGGGAGTACGACTGTACGAGGGTTTACTGATTCGTCTGCCGTCGCCAGAGAATAACAGCAGGTGTGGGTGAGTAGAGGGATGGCTAGGCTAGCGATGGGAGTACGGTGGGGCGGTGACGCCTGCGCGGCAGCACACCTGGCCGCGGGGAGGAGGGAGCAGGCAGTCCCGCCGGCGCTTGTTTGAGCGGCTGGAGCAGGAAGAGCAGAGATTGAAGAAGCATGACGGCCGTTCGATGGACATCCAACAATCACTGCTTGTGCGTCAACCTATTTTTTTAGGAAAGCCTCAAATCTGCGGAAAACATCATACAACCCATCTGCCATTATTTCTAATAATTTGCAGCGCATTTACTAATTATTAAGGTTTTTTTGGAGCCCATATTCTTTTTGTTAGCATTACAGCCCATATTGTGGCCACGGTTAAAATATTAAAGAAATTTTGCATATTTCGGTGCGGTCCGAACTGTTTTTAATCCCGAAATTTCGACTCACATTCAAACTGATTTTAAAAATAAATGTATATCAATATAAATCCAACAAATTCTCCATGCATAAAAATTAATGTAATTTAAAATCTCAAAATGAAAAAAAAGATATTTTAAACTAATTGCCGGTTTGATGTGTTTTAAAAATGTACAGCCCATTTCTCATTACTGATGGGCCATTTTCTCGGCCAGCCGAATGAAGCTCTCCTCGTCTTGAAAGATTTGCAGCCCAACAGGCCTGACAAAGCAACTTACTTGGCAAATCACAAAAAAACTGGGATGTGGCCGTGGACCCAGCTGTCAGCCTCTCCACGTACAGTACTCTTCCGATGGAAGTCGGTCGTTGACCACATTGACCGCGCCGCGCCGAGAGCACCAAGGCGGTGGACGACGGCGAGGCCTAGGAAGGGGACGACGTCGAGCCGGGGAAGACGCGGCAGTGGATGCCCACGCGGAGAGGAGTACGAGGGTTCACTGGTTCGGCTGCGGCGTGAGGCTGCCGTCGCCGCAGAATAACAGGGGTGTGGGTGAGTAGAGGGATAGCATGGGCCATCGGTGGGAGTAGAAGGGGAGGTGAGGCCTCCACGGCATCACAGCCGACCATGAGAGGCAGGAGCACGCGACACGACCGGCGCGGCTTTGGGCGGCTAGAGCAAGAAGACCAGAGGTTGAAGAAGCACTACGGTCGTTCGATGGACATCGTACGGTCACTAGAGCTAGAATCGTTCATATTGACTAAGTTGACAAAGCCCTCCATCCTCGTCAACTTAGTAGGCCCACAAGTCAGCCTCCCACCATGGTGGGTCCCAGCTAACAGGGGGAGTATTCATTTTTCTATGCGTAATAAGGAGGCACTTCCGGTGGGTCCGAGCTAACAGCGAGGGGGAACGTTTTTTACGCGAAAAACGGTGGTCCGTCCGGTGGGTCCCAGCAGTCAGGGGCAAACGTTTTTTTGCGAAATACGGTGGCCTGTCCGGTGGGTCCCAGTAGTCAGGGGGGAAACATTTTTTCCAAGAAATACTGGTGGCCCGTCCGGTGGGTCCCTGCGGTCAGGTGGAGGAGTAATTATTTTGTGTGTAATAAGGAGGCACTTCCTTGCGGCTGCCGTGGACCCAGCTGTCAGCCTTTCCACGTATTGTACTCTTCCGATGGAAGTCGGTCGTTGACCACATTGACCACGCCGCGCCGAGAGCACCACGGCGATAGATGACGGCGAGGCCTAGGAAGGGGACGACGCGAAGCCGGGGAAGACGCGGCAGTGGATGCCCACGCGGAGAGGAGTACGAGGGTTCATTGGTTCGGCTGCGGTGTGAGGCTGCCGTCGCTGCAGAATAACAAGGGGAGTGGGTGAGTGGAGGGATGGCCTGCCTAGCGGTGGGAGTAGTGTGGGGACGGTGAGGCCTCCGCGGCAGCACAGCTGGCCACGGGAGGCAGGAGCACGAGGCACGACCAGCGCTGGTTTGGGCGGCTGGGGCAAGAAGACCAGAGGTTGAAGAAGCACTACGGCCGTTGGATGGACATCGTTGACCACGCCGCGCCGAGAGCACCAGGGCGGTGGACGACGGCGAGGCCTACGAAGGGAATGATACGGAGCCGGGGAAGACACGGTAGTGGCTGCCCATGCGGTGGAGAGTACGAGGGTTGACTGGTTCCGCTGCCGTCATCGGAAAATAACAGGAGGTGTGGGTGAGTAGAGGGATAGACAGGCCAGGGATGCGAGTATGATGGGGCCGTGAGGCCTTCCCGGCAACACTGCCGGCCACGGGAGGCGGGAGCAGGCGGTTCCGACGGTGCTGGTTTGGGCAGCTGGGGCAGGAAGATCAGAGACTGAAGAAGCACGATTGCCGTTAGATTGACATCTAACGGTCTGACGCTGGTAGAGTCGATTGTTGACTAAGTTTCTTTTTTGAGAAACCTTGTGTACACATGAACTTAGTAGGCCCACAAGTCAGCCTCCAAATCTATGGCGGACAACATAAAGCACATTTGCTATTTTTTATAATTTGCAGCCCATTTGCTAATTCTTAAGTAATTTATTATAGCCCATTTTCTGCCCAGGACCACGGTCAAAAAGTCCAACCTTATTTTGCATATTTCGGTGTAGTCCGAACTATTGTAATCCCGAAATGATAAACATTTTTTATGAACTTATTGATTTGCCAAAAAAATCGTTTGTTTTTGTAAGCAAATAAGACGTGGGACAATTTAGTTGGTTTAAGGGAAACCAGTGGTAAAAAAATCAGCGCTAGGTGGGAAAAAACAACAAAAATAAGGATGTAAATATGAAAAGGGAATTTTATGTGTTTTCAATATAATGATACGTGTATATGAACTAGTAAAACTATAGCTAGACATTAGAAAACGGATGTAGGACATGCGTTTCAAGAGGAAAATAGAACTGGGTTGTGTGTTTGATTCAGTAAAAAAACTGCTTGCGAATGTTGTAAGACAAAATATAACTAACGCTGGTGGGCCAGAGGCCAGAAGATACCTGCTGGATCTTTATGCCCCGTTGTCGTCATGGGCTGGTCATGTTAAAAACAAAACAACCCTGGGCAATCTACAGCCCAGTTGAAACTTGCTAGGCTTGAAAAAACAATATACGTGCTCAATAAACGAGAGAATTCTGCAAGTACAGACTGATAACTGGGATGCAGCACGGATATTGTTTTTTATTGTGATAATAAGTGCATGCACTTGTTTCAAAGAAATTGGAGAATTGGGAATTCGAACGGCGGGTGCTTATGCTACCCATCAAATAAAAATCAGGTGCGTGAAAATTCGTTTCGAAACAAATGATTCAGCTATATATCCACGTCGACCCTCGGCATGATGGTTGGAAGTAAATGCAAGTTCATACCAAAAGATAGTTAACAACAATACCAACTTGCGGACGACAAGGTAGTACAACTACCAATACCAAACTAACTTATAACCTTTTTACTCCTGGCCCTAGTGTTCGTGTGGTAGAAAATCTTGCAGAGGACCAGCTCTCGCTCCTTCTCTTGCTCTAGGTCCCCGAGGTGGTACTGGTGCATCACCCAGTTGGTCCTCTGCTGGTCGAAGTTCTTGTTGGTGTGCAGCACCAGAACCTTTTTTGCTGCCCGTATGCCGGCCGTTGACCATCACCGGCAAGGTATTGCCGGTCTTGTGCCACATCGCGTGCATGCCGCACTCCGACAGTATCTTGCGATGCGTCCACGCACCCCTTTTGAACGCCCTGGAATTGCGCTGGAAGAAATGCTTCCTTAGGCCACTCAGTGTGATACCTGCAGTATTGTGGAATACAAGTTTTAGTGTACCTAATTTGCATTTTCATAACATCTTTGGCATGTTGCAGTCACTTGTTTCACTTTTTATTAACTGTCAAATTGTAATTGCTTCACCAGGTGTGCGTCTAAAAGGAAAAATAGAGCTATAAACAAAGGAATATGTTTGTGCAAGTAGACGGCCGATCGGTGTCTTACCTGGAAGTTTCTCAGGGTGGGTGTAACATATGTCGTGCTCGCTGTCGATGATTGGTATGAACAAATCGATGAGAGACTGAAATCTTGTGCTGTTAGCACTCACTTTGGCCTCAAGGTGCTCGATCAGCTCCTGATCCGTGGGATCAAACTTGACGCCAGCCGGCAGCACGGGCCAATCCTTCTTTGACTTGCATCGGTAATTCCAGTTATATGGTACTCAATGTATGATCAATCGACTGTTTTAAGTGAATGATGAAAGATTTTGACAGATAAGTGGTACTCCAAATCTGAAGTCCAGAATACCCGAACACGCCGCCGGGATTCTTGTGTCACCTCACGCGCAGCATGTTGTCACGTCAATTCAATGTGTGGACATGATGAATAATTTGACCGACGTATACTAGTACTGCTACTGTACGATTTACTAGTCGTATTTAGTGTCACAATTTATACATAGGTTTAACTAACAAGTACGCACTTGAAGCCTAACTGATATATATATGGCTTCTGCACAGCATCTCCATCATCATTATCAGTACATCCTACGCAGGTGAGTTAGGATGCACTTGATCCCAGGAAGGTATCTATCCTTCAAACCAGAGGAGTGCTTCAAACTAACAACAGTACATAATATCCAACAAAAGAGGGTCGTGCTACAACAGCAGAATACATGGCTCAGTCTAGGTATCAGCACGAATCAAGTTGTGCATATTTGTTGTTGGCATGAACCACATCGCCGCATGTCGGGTTTGCAAAAGCCATCCATCCGCATGGAAGCTTGATGCCTTTCACACACTGAAGATTATCTGGCAACAAGCTGTGTCGATGAATCTCTGGATATGGTGATTCATGAAACCCATGGTATGATGTGTAAACACAGCCCCCCTCGCGAATGGAAGTTGCATAGCATAGTAATCATCACCGGTGATATGATCGATGATTGGTTGGATGATCGGATAATTGAGTCCGAGGAACAAGGAGTGGTTGCCGAGGCTGTAAACCCGCCTCCAATTGAATACGCCTGGCCCAACGGAGCCGGGATCTTTCTCGAACATGAAGCAGCCATAGCCATCAACGTCACGAATGCCCCACGCATTGTACTGCATGTGGTTTGATGTAATGATTTGGTCAATTTGGTATGTGGGAATGAGCATCAAATGACCGTCGTCATCTGAACGAGCGATAAACCACCACCCATCGGCTGGTATGATTCCAGGTCCTGGAATCATGAAGGCCAGCGCATTTGCGTCTGCTGCAACAATTCAAATTGGAGACCAAAAGGACAAAAATAAACAATCGTGTTCAGAGTATGTGTGGAATTAAGATTATTATAACAGTGACACATATCATAGACAGAGAATTGCAATGCCGTGGTCATAATCATACCACAAGTTAAAAAAATAAGCCAATGGCTTTCATATTCTAGCAATATGTCATGGTTCAAACATCATGTAACAATGAGAGGAAAACAGCTATGACAGCGCCTACTCATATTCTACCATAGCACTTACTACTACTGTTCTCATATCAACTCTAAGCAATAACATGCGTTGTTATAAAAATCTTGTAAACGAGAGTAACATATAGCAATCATGATGTTATGGTCATAATATGTATTCTAACAATCATTAGATGACAATTGTTCTCATATCAACTCTAACAATAACATGTGTGGTCATAAAAATCTAGGAAATGAGAGGAACATATAGCAATGATGTGGTTATAGACATGCTATGCATTCTAAATTTGTAACAAATGAACAGCCAGTCATATTCATAAGGTAAAGATGAGATGAGATAGAACAATTACACGACGATAGATTCCACCAATATAGGTAGCCAATCTATGCGTCGACCGCGTAAACGATGCCATCGTGCACTATAGCATCAGACAGAAATGTTTCCTCAACAGGATTGATGATGAGCCATAACCATGTATGGCGACCGGATTCCTGATAGACTAATCCCTTGTTGAACAAGGCAATGAGCTTGTAATCCATGTAGTCTTCTGATGGTGTGGGCACTTCGCAGATTACAACTTTCTGCAAACAGAGGTCGAGCCAAAAGATTGACGCGTCTCGTGCGTAATAGGCAGGAGTGTCCGGTGGGCCGCGAGGCTTGATGGCGGCGGTATCCAACGATGGAAGGGTGATCTCTCGTTGGGTGTAGATATCCATGAGACACCACGGACTACCGGTGTGGTGGATGAGGACGATCTAGTTGGCCTTCATGCCCGCCCAGTAGTGGCCGCGCATGAAGGACAGGTGGACGGGTAGTGGTAGCATATCGAGGGGCACCACGGCAACCTCCGTAGGATCGTCAAGTCGGTGTCTGGGCCACCTGCGAGGATCGGGCATCAGCAAGCAGGGTGTCTTGAAAAGAGCCGGCCGGTTGCAGACGAGTAGATGGTACAAAGACACCGAGCATGCGGCCAAACGGATGGTGCTGAGTAGGTCCATACGACTATAGATCTGCTCCAAGAGAACATTCGGGAGGGAATTCCAATCGCGGCTCTGCATGTCAGTCGGTTCTTCCATTGGGGTTTTCGATGCCTGCGAGCCAGCGGGGAAGTGGATTCGGGCGGGCGAGCGAAGAAGCTTCTCCTCGTGTGGCCGAGTAGTGAGCGGGGGGGATATGGTACGCGCGAGCTACCAAGGAAGATGGCGCGGGCAGGCGAGCAGTGAGCGGGAGTAAATGGTGTGCGGCCGATGATGGGGAAGAGAGGAGGAAGAAGAGTGGAAGACGGGGAAGAAAGTGCATTCAATATCAATTCTACTAGTACTACTACCAGGATATACAGTCCTTCGGAGTGTAAATAGTTACACCGATGACATGTGGGTCTACCACAACAGGGCCCATATGTCAGTTAATGGAGGACAGAGGTGCGTAGGCATATTTTCGGAAGCGTGCTCTACTGGCAAACATGATGACAGTACTGGGTAAGGCTGATTTAGTAACACCAACACACTGGTTAAACTTATTAATTACGTGTCCCATCTGCTGCAGCGTGTATTGTCACTTCACTGCGAAGACTAGTTGAATAGTTCTCTCTGACCGAGATGGGGAATAAATGGATCGCGAGGACTTCCTTTCTACAGTATCCCTATGCCTCTACGCTCACTTCACTCATTTTGCTTCGTACCTAGTCACTTGTTGAAATCTGTAGAAAGACAAATACTTCGTATTTGGGAACAGAGGGAGGCTTTTACTCCGTACTATTTGGGAACAGAGGGAGTATAACCATATGGAGGGAACAGAGGAAGCTTGAAATATGAACATGTCAATGGGAGGGAGTAAGCCCCATGCATGCAACATGCAACACTCACACGTACACATGGACGCACGCAACACTCACGCACCCATGCGGCACACAGCACACGACGCAACACACATGCTCATGCTCAAGTGCTCAACCTACTCCCTACGTCCGTGAAAGACTGTAGCAGACTTATGTGTGCATGCGACCATTGAGATAAGAAGATTAAATGAAGGCCGTTGCATGCTGTAATTAAGGATAGACATGTAGCCTATACCTACAGCACAAGTTGGTGCATTAGTCAATCAATATCGATTTAGATTAAAGGCTAAATGCATTGGAAGGGTAGATATACATCATGTAGTACACTCTTTGTTGGAAGACCGAGGGAGGACACGTGCATGCACTCACATACACAGCCAGGGCGGTTCACGTGCAAGGGTTGGACTCATGTCGCGCCTGCGTAAAGTTTTGTTTAACTGATTTTGTTGCTCTACCAACTGACAGGTGGGACCCAGAAACCAGGTGACAATTTAACCAGTCAACAAAGTGCCACGTCGACTATGTGGCCGGTCAGTAGGGTGCAATACGGTGCTCTACGATGAGCTAGTGATCGCATAATCACCGCAAAACTATATATAGTGACCGTAAAGAGCGTACTGTTACATACGTTGATCGCCAGTGTATTTTTCTCGTTTCAAATTAAGCCATATTAATCGGAAAAGACGCAGTATGGACTACTACTACTAGTACTAGTATTGCTTTGATGTGTCCCGTCAACTCGCCGAACGAGGAGAAGCTTGCTTACTACGCCTCTCCCTTGCAGCAGTTCAATCAGTGTCGGTTCGCAGGACAAGGAGAGGGTTTTTACTAGAGCGCCCTCTCCCTCTCCCTCTCCCTCTCCCTCTCCCTCGCCCTCGCGGTGGACGTGCAGCAGTTCAATCAGTGTCGGATTGCCAGAAGCATATTGTACTGTAGTTTCATCATTGTTGGACCTTCCGAAGAGGCGAAGAGCCAAGTGCAAGTTTCACACGAGTACGAACTGTTGAACCTCCTGAAGAGGCAAAGAGCCAAGCGCAAGGTTTTATAGGAGTTGTCATCCTAGTAGGAGTGTACTAGTACAACTATAGCGAACGATGCTACTGTATGATGCCGCCACGTCACGTATATCCAAAGCTGTGCCACCTTTTTTTCTCAAAGAGCGTGTTGGAGCCCGTGCAATAACCACACAAGTTGCACGTACACATAACACATTTACTAGTAATAAATTCCTAAGGACAAATGCCAGTATGCCACACAAGTTCATCTCCAACTCATGTGATAAATTTTTGCATGACTAGTCTACATATATTCACAGCGCTACCGTTCACAATTACCGTACTCCACTTACACGTTATAGATGGGCTGCATGTCCTCCTCCAGGTTCCAGTCCCAGGTGTTCTTCATGGATGGCACGATCCATAGCGGTGGGCAACGGGAATCATTGTCGCAGCTTTCTAGTCCGGTTCCACACGATGGAGACTCATCCAAGCTGAAGCGGCATAAATCAGGGATAGCGTGTCCCAGCATGTCATTCATCCGGCGGTGCGCACTGAAGACACAACCATTCTTCATGAACGGCAGGCCTTCCATGTCATGCACGGAAGGTGGCATCCGCTTCACAATGGGGTAGCTGTCCCCAATGAAAGGCGAGTACTCTCCAAGAGTGTTCCTCGGCACCCACGTAGCATCACTGGGGTCGAACTCGGCGCCGTTCATCTGGTACACACAGCATCCCAGATCTGGACACATGGTGATGTACATAGTCAAGGTCCATGCCTAATAATGTTGTGCTCAAATGTGGCGGACAGTAATACTGTGCAGCAAATAGTACTACTCCGGTATAGAGGAAGTAAAATAACCGGCTTATTATATATAGCCACTCTTGGCTACATGGATGAGATAGTAAGACATGGAAAAACAAAATGGTGGTAGCTAGTGGGTTCAAGTCTTCAAGGGCCTAGCTAGCTATACGCGTCCTCCAAGGTAAAAAGTACTCCTACTAGTACTACAAAGTATACTACTAGTACAACAATAAAAGAGAAGGCGAGAGGGTTAAAAAATGGAATACCTGGGTAGATGGTGACGGTCCGATCATGGTAGATTATGAGACCATGTTGCACATCAGTGGTACCATGGGTAACGACTGCTAAGATAGTTGATCCCAATATGCCAAAGCCAGCTACAAGGTTCCAGGTTAGACCGAATCGCGGATGCAAATGCACATCCAGGATCGGCGATCTTATTTTGATCGGGGGATGACTGGTCCCTGCAAAATAATGGAGTACCGTTAGGGATGCAAATGATGGTTTGTCACCGCGAAGATGCGTCCTAGATAGCGCACAGCGTGTTCGAACGTGTAGGGGTACAAATCTGCCGCCGCCAACATGCGCCAACCTCTGCCGTTACTGCCTCCTGCATTGATGGAAATCCTTATGTCGAACACCGCGATGAGATAGTAATCGTCGTAGCCAGGTCGCTTTGTCGGTGGGTCCGCAATTGCTATCTTCTTCAATCTCATGCAGGCATCATCATACGTATTCTTGCCCAGCCAGTCCAGAAGGCCGATCCCAATGGTGGAGAAGGGGTCTACCGGAACAGCCGCACTGTTGTGGATGTTGTGCAAAATCATGGTAGTATCCGGCCGGAGGTATGCAAGCCAATCTTCATTGGCACCGACCCAGACCTATACATAAGACGGTGGGCAGCGGAGAAAATACGGGATGGAAATGGAATAACTAAGTACTACATGATCAAACTCCATTACTAACCTGCTTATCGGACAAAATCCGACTACCTCTCAACGTCGTCAACTCTAGCGGAGTCAATGTGCACCATGGCCAGGGAGCGGTGGACTGTTCGAAGAATTATCCCATAGAAGAACCTTCTCCTCGAGGACGCATGGAAGACCAACAAGCATGGCCTTTTCCCAAGCCTGTTTAAGCAGCGTCTTGAAAAGGTTGGTGCAGGAAGCATCGAGTCTTGCGGCGGTGAGGACGTCGAAGCGGCATGCGACTTCTCCCAGAGAATCGTCGTCCAAGGTCTCCCAGCCCCGACGAGGAGGAGAACCGCCTGGCGAATCCATGGGAGCAGCGATGAACTGCCTTCTCTTCGGGGGGAGGGGAACTGGCGAGGAGGAGATAAGAGCGTAGTAACCGCAGGGCCTCGTCCCTTCCAACTATAGATCGTTCCTCAGCGAAGGGGTGAGGCTATTATTTACTACTCTAAATAATAGCACTAGTAAATAATAGCACTAGTAAGAAATTTTTGGCACTAGGTAGTAGTTTTTGGTACCATGGAGTACTATTACTAGCATTATGGAACGTTATGGGATTGCATTATACTGTAAATAATAGCATTAGTAAGAAATTTTTGGCACTAGGTAGTAGTTTTTGGCGTGGATTAAGAAATTTTGGGTATGTTTTTGCCATTTTTTGTACACGCCAACTAGTGTCAAAAAACATCGTACATTATGTGACGGAGGAGTACGTACTCGTACTGTAGCAGTACTAGTACTACTTTTCTCAACTAGTAGTGCGATGTACTGTACTTCTAGTCTAGTCTTGTATAGTGCACCAGTTTTGAACTCTTGAATCTCAGGGCCAAGGAGCTACAGTTGGAAGTGGAGGGTACTACTGTTCTCTAGAACCATCGCTGTACTATCAATGCAGGGGAAGTACACCTGCGTAGTGGCCTAGTGGGTACTCTCGGTGCTCTATTCAACCGCTCCTCTCACGTAGCTGGCCTACTCAGCCGCTCCTCTCACGCACACACTAGGAGCCTGTTTATCAGCAACGGTTACTGCGGGGGCAGAACATTTGAGTTATTTGATACAGCGAGACTAGGCTTTTCGCTTCCATTTGTGGAGGTGTAATGGATCTCGTCGAACTTTGTTAGTAGTTCCTTCTTTATGAATGATATGAAGCAAAGCTTTTGCCTCCGTTTAAAAAAACACGGCAAGAGGAATTTATTTTATAGTAGAGCCGATAATGGAGTGAAGTCCATGCATGCAACGCCACAAGCTACAGAGTAGTGGTACATCACTTTACGTACAGAGCCATATTGCACAGTTCCCAATGCCCCGCCAGGCTTTTCCGGCTCCTCGGGCTTAATTGGGAGGCGCTAGTTTAAAAATGCTACTAGCTGGAAGCTGCAAGCGAGGTGCGACTAGGGCGAGCACGCGAGCCACAGGATGCTGGGAAGGAAAACCCGTTCACGTGGCTAGGCTGTCCAATGCACCCAGATTGTGGGGCCGCACGTCCGTTTGACTTCAAAACTCAAACTACCCGTGTAAAATATTGGCTCGCAGCGAAGTGTAGTAGTATATTTTTAAAAAAAGGCTGCCATGCGTTCGGCCGGGATCGAACCCACAAAACGAGGTATACACTCACGCGACCACTAGTAGTACTCGTTGGAGTACAACGCAACCTAGAATCGCCTTTTGTCGCTAGTAGTACGTACATTGTTCCTTACAAGAAACCCCTAAGAGCATGTTAATAGTATAGCCAGCTATTGGCTATAAGCCAGTGCCATGTCATCTACAGCCCATCTTATAGCCAACATGTAGTAGTAGTTTATTTCCTATAGCCCGCTGACTCAGCTCTATTGTACTTGCTCTAATAATGTAAGAAACCACTAAAATGCCAAGAAACTACTACCACTTGCATATGTGGCAGACTTAAGATAAGACTACCTTATCAACCATTGTACATGATCTTACCAACAGAAATCCTCGAGTGACCTCCTACCTCCGGCCCGTCCACCTAGTCATCCTCGGCCATGGGACGCAGCTACCGCCGTCGGCAGAAGGCGAGGTCAAAACCGCCGGTGGTGCGGAGCCCATGTTGCGGCAGCCCAGATGCAAGCTCCGCCCGGCGCTCGCGGCCGCTAGCTAGCCAAGATAGCTCCGTCCAGCTGCTTGTCTGCAAGGTTTGCTAGCTAGATTGGCAAGGCAGCGCAGCGGCTTGCTCGCGCGTGCCATGCTAAGGCCAACCATCTGGTCGAGTGAAGGCCAGCGCGGCGGCTTGCTTGCTCGTGAGTCACGCTCGGGCCAGCCTGCCAACCCGTGCGGAGGCCAGCGCGGCGTCCGGCCTGTCCGGCGGAGCGCCGGCCAACTCGCTCATCACCGGCGCCACCGACGAACACGTATCAGTACTATTTGAAGTAATGTTCAGGAAAAATAATGATTTGAGGGGGAATAACAGGATAGAAGGTCAAATGTGGGTCCCTCGTGTCAACGGTCAAACAAAATGTGTTGGTTTAAGATGCCTCGTAAGCACGGACATGTGGGCCAACCCTGTCATAAATGGGTTTAAACGAACCTAATCGGTAGGAGTACTGGGTAGTTTTTGGCGTGGATTAAGAAATTTTGGGTATGTTTTTGCTATTTTTTGTATAATAGATTCCTCCTAGGGCAGGTTGAAAGTGGTAGTTTTCAGTTAAGTACTCTACATATTGTAAGTAGGAGTGAAAGTTAAGCTTTGGAAGCCAATAAGAAAGGCTAGTTACATAGTGCATATGTGTACATGATTGAAAGTAAATATCAACCATGAGTGACTAATATCTTGATGGAAAACTCGAAACTATGGAATACTAGGAAAAGAAATGCATGGTTGGAAATACTAGCAATGTTCATGTCCGTTGCAACGAATCATAATTAGAATAATACTTATTCACAAACTTGGTACAAAACACTCTAATTTTGATATACATATGTCACTAGAGATATATTATGTTTCAATTAGAATATATTCCTTGGGCTGTTTTGGTGAGGTCAGGGAGGGATGTGGTTGGTTTTAAGATACTAATTATGGGTTTTTCTGCAAATTGGTAGACAAGTGGGATGTTGGTGAGAAAAGGCAACAACTTACCTCACAATCGTTAGATGTAGATCTAATGGTCAGAAACGACGGATGGCAGACACACCAGCATCACCAACTTAGTCTTGTGTAGGAGTACTAGCAAGATCCGTGCATTGCACGGAACATCAAGACGCATTTTTTTATAAAACACTTGTTGTGATTGACCCTTGCGGGAGTAATCCCATATATAAAAACTAATGATATCTCGAGAAATCTGAAATAAGGTGAAGAGGAGTGGGGTGTGGTGGTGGTTGGTGGTCGAACTGAGCGGAGGCATGGGGATTGACGACGCCGGCAGCGGCCACCAGGCCAGTTTGTTCCAGAGGCTTCCTTTCTTAATTGCTCAACAATGAGGTTTGTTGGAGATAAGGATGAATGAGGGGAGGCCTTGTCTGCAAATGTGGACAGGGGTGCGGGTATCTTTTAGTTTAATTTCCATCCGTCAGATATAGATCGGACGGTCTATATTGCAAGATGGCACACGTACCATCATCACCAACTCGGTTTTTTATAAGAGAAGAAATATAAGTATGGAGATACAAACGTATTATCGATACTTGCTTTTGTAAACTAGCATCTACATTCTATTCAACGCCTCAGCATGTGGGGCCTTAGCACAATGACTTCTCGACTGTGTAAAACGAAGATTTTCCCATCGCTGACAAGGATGGGGTGACGTCGGCGCGCTTTTTGGCTTGCTCTAGTCCTAGTAGTCATACTAGGTGGTCTAAGCACGTGTAGATTTATTCTTTTTCACGTCTCGTGTTCGCCGTACTGCCATGACTGTTCATGAATAGACGGTAAGTTATTCACGGGGAAACCCTTGTTGAGCGTGTTTGCGAGAGAGAGAGAGAGAGAGAGAGAGTGCGTGTGTGATATGTTAGAGACTGAGGCAATGATGACAGATTCTTTGTGTCTATGTGTGTGGAGGATAGAGAGAGACATGTACATGGGGCTTTGGGTTGTGTAACGTGGAGACACATATACATAATTAGAGAGTGAGTGTGTGAGATACACATGCGGACATGAGGAGAGATGAGGATCCAGGTAAATGGGTGTTTGTGCGTGTCTGTGTGTGTTTGTGCACATGTTTGTCTGTGAGAGGGAGAGAGTGTATGTGGAGTAGAGAGACCACTGATGATGTAAACCTAGTAGAAGGGAAGGGGGAATGGTGTGACATGTGTAGTAGCGAGATAGCACGGGTGCGGGCGGGGGGGGGGGGGGGGGGGGGGGGGGCAGACTATTTGGAAGAGATATCGAGTGTGTGTGTGGGAGAGGGGTGTGAGAGCGAGAGAAAGAGAGAGCTAGCGACGGAGAAAGAGAGAGAGAGAGAGAGAGAGAGAGAGAGAGAGAGGGCGAGAGGGGTCGTTTGTGTCCATAAATGGCCTATATATAGGGAGACAATGTTGATGTTGTCCGAAATTGGCCTATGAACGGAGACGCAAGGGAAGCGAGTCATCGTGTGTGTGATAGGGACTTCATGAGAGATCTATAATAGATGGTGTAGGGAACAATGTGCGAAACCGAGAATGGTTATACATTAGGGAGCTATGCAAAGAGTCACGACATATATGTATACAGGGAAGGAGCTGGGGCGGGTCCGCATGTGGAAGAGATAGAAAGAGGAGAGTGATGCACAAGGAGACAAAGTGTGCTTGTTTGCAGTGGGGGTGGTGTGTGAGGTGAGTGCGTGAGAACCACATAACTAGAGAGATAGACGTTTGGGAGCGACGTTTTATGTGTATGGGAAATATACACTCTACATAGTGCGTGTGCTTGGGTAAGAGAGATAGCGGAAGACCTAGAGAGTGAGGGAAGAGATGTGTGCATGCCCGAGAGGCAAAGTGATAGAGACCTATGTTGGGATCCGGACTTTACAAGAGAGAGGGGTGTTAATGTGCTCGTGTGTTGGTGTTTGGGGGAGAGAACGACTTCTCTGTGTGTGTGTGTGGTGGGGGTGGGGGGTTGACTTCAGATAAAGAGTGAGGTGTCTATATTTGAGGGACTTTAGCGTAATTGAGATATTGTGCACTCATGGTTGATCAATTTGTTTCACAGTTTGTACTATGAGATAACGATACTTGTGAACATGGGTAATATACCTTGTTGTATCAGAATTACAAATCTAAGATTGGAATTTTGGAATTCGACTACATCATTAGCTTCTGTAATTCATTCAAACAGAGGTACAATTTTTAAGCCGGGATTTGGTGATTTCAAATTCATATATCAAACCTAGAGATATACACATACGGGCATGTTCAAACTTTATAATCATCCACTTTATTCATACACACACACATTTTTGTTTTTGTCATTATATTTAGGATAAACAAGTTTGGAATTTCATTTGAATTGGACCGTATGATGGTATTTGCTTGTAATAGCTCAATGATCCATATTCGAATTGAATGGACAATATAAGTTTCGAGTTGGAGACATTGATTTTCAAAACTTGCACTTTTTTGCGTGCAAAGCAAGCAAATTGTCGGCCATGATATCATAGTCGGCCGTACGAGAGCAGAATACTTATAATTTTAGGCGCCAAAAGCTTTCAAACTTCCCGCTCACATCGAAATATCACGCGCCCGAAAGTTTAGCCATGCGATATTCCTGTTTTACCCCTGCCACATGAACGGAAAAGGCTGCTTTGGTAACTCCATTGTTTTCCCCTATTTGCCCCCAACATTCTTCCCCAGAGCCCCACCCCCTCCCCCCCCCCCCCCCCCCCCCCCCAAGGCAAGCCGCCGAATCTAGTCTTCCGCCGCAGCGGTGGACCTCACACCCCGCCGGATCTACCTTCTGCACCTTGGAATGTAACATCTCGATTCTCGGAATGTTTAAGATTTTTTTCCCAAAAATCAGGGCGAGAAAATTTTATTTGTTTTTTAAGAAATCTTAAATTGGACTTTCATAATTTGAAGGATTTAATTTGAACTAATACCAACCTAAATTAAAATTACAGTTTTGTTCTTCTCTTGTAGTTGGGTTTATTTTATTACCTCCGACATATTAAATTTATGCGTCACTAAATTTTTTTAAGTTGTTTGCTATTGCTCCAACTTTAATTCCTTTCTAGATTTTACTTTCCAAAAAAAAGAAATCATTTCTTTCTCTCCGTCAAACTTTGGGCAGAATTACCTAGGCCCAATATATCCCACTCTTTTCTATCTATTTATTTTCCTTCTCCACCGCGTGGGCTAGCCCACCTTTTTTTTCTTCTCCCTCTCTCTACTGTTTTTCCCTCTTGCTTTCCTTCCCCATGGGCCGGCCGAATTGGCCCAAACCCAGACGAGCGAAGCATCTCTTTTCTCTTCTCTGTATTGCACAGAATAGAAACAGCCTCTGCGTACTTTGATTGCTTCCCTTGATTTCCTTAATCTCTGAACGTTTCCAATTATGAGGATCTGTAGACTTGTTCCTTGATTTTATCTTCCACACTAACCACTTCATCTCCTTCTCCACCCACGTACGCATAGATGCGCACCATTAGAACATAGAAGAGAAACGTACACCCGCTATGCACCCCTCCCCTCCTCTAATCCCTTCAACTCTCCACGGTTTACAAATCCGTGAGTATATATATGTGTGCCTCGACTTCCTCTTCCGTTCCGGCAAGAACCCCTGCCCTCTTCCTTACCTGTGCTTCTAAGTTTTCTCCTTGAACTCTTGCTGTCCATGAACACGAGGTTTCGATCCCGGTGACTCGGACCATCTCCAACCAAACCCTTGCGCCAAGTTCTTCCTTTCCGCACCACGAATCCATTCAGAGAAGAAGGAATGCGTTCCGTCAACTACATGCGAAGAATTTCACATGTGCGTGTACACTGTTCGTCAACTTCACCACAAGGTTCCATCCAACTCGGTGAGCCTATGCCTAATTCCTTTTATACGTGTACTATTTCATACCTGTAGTACGCTGTAGACATCTCTTTACATCCTATGATGGTAGTTGGCCGCGCCAATTTCATCATGTCCATGAACCGGAGGCCATCCGATGGTATTCATATTTTTTTTTAATTTTCATTCGTCATATGACTTCGTACCCCGTAGATGAAATATCCCCTAGGTTCTTCGTAACCCCGTGGAGGAGTTAGATTACTTATTTGGTCAATTGGATGTGGTGTAGATTTTATTGTTTGTTGATCGGTGATATTTTTGTTTGTTTGTTAAAATACGTTATTTATCGTATGCTCATGACATGCTTAGGTGTCACTTATTATTTCTTATAGTTTTATATGGTGTCTCATGTTGTTATTTTCTTTTTAGATAATGTAGTTCTCTTTTGTGCACGTGTACAAAATTTGATGAATGATCACCAAGCTTATAATTTCATAGAATTATTCTAAGCTTTGCTTTCTTTATCGAGTCATGGAATATTTCATGTTTTAATTAGTTCCTTTTGTTTAGCATGAATATATCTTAGATATTTTTTATATATTTGTTCTCACCCATGTTACATGTGTATTTTATCGATTTGAAATCATGCCATATCTATGATAGTTCTTCAGGTAATTATTGTGTGTGTTTCTATGTAGTTTCTTTATGCTAGACACCAAATGAAATGCTTTACTATGGGGAACTAGTATATTGTAGTTTGTTGTATAGCTCATGATTGCCAAGTGGTTCCTCTTATTTTGTAGACATACAAGATTGCTCGGTTTGATGATTTATGTCACGGTCGTATTTGTATTCTCATATCTAGAATTTATTCCCGTTGCATATAACTTAGTTTCTTACATCGTGGCAACTATAATGTGTGTTTATTTTTCTTAGTTTATTACCATGCCATGTTTGCAATTTCTTAAAGTAGAAAGCATTCTTTATTGAATGTGTCCCATGCATGTGTTATATCATCGCTAGTTTATACTTTATGATCATGCATATGGTTAGTCTTTGCTTGGTAGAGATACATGCTAGTAGTGAATGATTCCTCTTGCTTGGTCAATACCATGTCATGATGTTCGATTGTATAACTAGATTGCATAGTGTGGGTATAGCAATCGTGTATCGAATCATGCCTAGTTGACTGTCCTATGTTGGTGCAAGTGTAAGTTGTACTATAGCAAATGCATGACATTTCTGTTATTCTTGCTTTGTTATTTCATTGCTTGATTTCATTGATGCAATGACCTCGATGTTTACTTGCTTAGTATGATTTACCCCTTGTGCTCCTAAGGCGCAACTAGCATGATAATGTTGTGTGCTAACGGCATGCTCGATGTTTGGTTAGCGTATATCAACTAAGTTGTGTTGTTATTATGAGTGTATTGTATTGGTAGCATAGCGGGTAGCATATGTAATGATATCCCATGCTTATGGGTATATATCTAGTCGTTGCATTGTTATATGCCTAGACATCTTTCATGCAAGTGATGTTGTATGTCTTATTATACTACCATGTGTTATAGTTGTTTCAATAGTCCATCTCATGTTCAAGATATTTTACCTTTCATGTTAGTTAAGTTGTGCCTTCCTCATATGCTTAACGCGCATAGTTTGATATGTTGTTTAAGCATGTGTGCGTAATCTTGTTACTAGTGGTCATTGGATATCTATTCTTTCTTACTTAAAGAGCATGTACTACTTTAGTATCTTCTCATGATCACTTGTATGTTTCATGCTTGTGGTTTTAGTTAAGATCTCTTTATGATTCTTTATTCACATGCCTTGTATGATACGTGCCATATTATTGTATTGTTTATTTTCTTCCTAGTGTTGTATTGGCTCTTGATATAAGAGTACTTCTTAATATTACTTATGGATGATGTTTATACATTGCTTGTTGTTAACCATTATAAATATTTGGATTCCTCCAAATATTTATTCTTGGTTGATTACCACATTTATTCATATCATGTCTAGGATAGTTGTTCATCCACTTGTTCCATGTGTTGTATAGTTCTTGTTGATTGTTTGACAAATAAATTTGTTAGATATAACGGTGCTGATCCCATTTTATTTTAATAATGTTTTAGGTCTAAACCTGGATCTTATTTCAATTCATTTTATTGAATGATGTTTGATTGCTTGACTGGTATGGTTTATAATGTTGGTTTGGTTGTCTTATGGAATGCTTGCTTTTGAGTTATGATGTAGTTGATGTTTATGTTTGGTTGCTATTAACCATTAAATATTTAGATGATATCTAAATATTTATCTGTGGTTAACCTTTACCTTTATCATACCATGATATGATTGTGTAGTTAAATGCATAAGGTGGTTCCATTCCATGTGTGTTGTTGCCATTGTGTTGGTGTTATAGTAGTTCCTTAAGTCGTGATGTGTGGTGGGCACTATTAGTTAATATTAGAACGTTGGTCTTGATCGCCAAGCCTTCCATAGTTGTGTCAACCTAAATCTTGTCACTTCGTTGAATCCTCTATACTTACCTCCCTATCATGCTATCTCATTTCAGAATCTCCATCTGATCGATATCTCGCTATCCATCCACTCTTAATTTGTTTTGGATGTTATTTGGATTTACTATTGTTTTGGTATTTATTTGTGTTCCATTTTCTATCACGACGAGTAGGGAGTGGCGAGGTTGGACATGGACAGAAACAGGTTACCGAAGGACTCAACAACGAAGGCATGCCTCCTTCTTTGGTCATATTTATCCTATGTTTACAAAATTGCATTATGTTTTATGGTTACTATATGCATGCTATTTTAATTATTGTAGCTAGCATGTCGATTGACACATTACATTGATCCGCTTGCCGCCTATTCAATTGACACCTGAGTAGAATTATAGTATTCTGGTAGAGTAGAAATGCTTAGCCATGCTTATTACCCTATAGGTGCTTTGTTGAATGACCTTTGAGTCATTGACACTTGAAACTTATCGCTGAGCTAGGCCGATTGGCCCTTGTTGATCTCCTCTACTCTCTTCTACTCTGGGTGAAACCTACCATCTGAATACTGGCGCGGGCGGCAGCTGAATCAAGGATTGAAGGAGCGATTGGCTGCCCTTCACAGGTTGAAGGGGGCAATTAGTCGTCCGTGCCGCATGAGGCCTAATAAGTCTTGGATTTGAAGATTGTGATAACAGTACAGCCACATGCTATATGGGCACTGGCTTGGTTAATTAGTTAGTTCACTCTTATTGTCGTCATCGCCGTACCGTAGATGGGATAGCTGCCTTGTGAGGAGTATCCTCGGCACAAAAGGGGGGCCCGGACTGTGAACTGTGGTTACTTCCGTGTTGAAACCTAGTGGGCTTGGCACAGTAAGTTTGGTCTAATGAAAGACCTCATCACAATCTCCCTACCGGTATACCAAATGGTGTACTACGCTAGCGACGGCTAGTGGCAACAAGTCGGAATTGTGTCGTATGGGTAAAGTGTACAACCTCTGCAGAGTGTAAAACTATTCGAATAGCCGTGTCCACGGTCATGGACAACACATGATTCTTTCTTGACGTACAGGACCTGTCTTGCTTATTCCCTCTTTCCCCTATTCTTGAAACCTATGAAGGACGTGAGTTGATCGAGGATCCTCACTTTGATGAAAGTTATTCTGAGATAAAACATTTTTCATCTAAAACAGCTTTTATCCAACTGCTTTATTTGTCAAACAAAATTAGCTTTATGCAAATGAGCCATACAACCTTCCTTTGAAGCCACATGTAGCTATTAGGTCCTTCCCCGTGGGAGGCATGTTGAGTACGTAATGTACTCATGGCAATAATTTTGTTGATAACAGAGTTGCATGAAGACGAAGGTGATGACTACGATTACTATGGTGATCCGTAGAAGTGAGGTCACGTGGACTACATCGACTGCCTGTGGCTAAGATGGAGTCGCTATGCATTTGTAATTTCCGCTGTTTTCTGATTGTAATAAATGTCATGAGACATTTCATTGGGTATGTCTTGTGTCAAATATACTACTTATAATGCGTTTACTTATTCTGCAATGGTACCATTTCACTGTGTTGTCAACAATGATCCTGGGGTTGACATTTAAACATAGGAGGATCAGGAAGATAATTCCGGGTTCTCACATGGAACCCCCAACTGCCAACTCACCACTTCACCGGAGCCGCTTCCGCGACTGGCTTGTCCACCGCTCCAGATCTCCTTGACCGCCATCATGGTCCACCGCACTGGATCTGCTTAACTGGCGTCCTCGTCCACCACAGCGTAGGCCCTTCACTGACTCCCTCGTCTGCCCCTTCGCTGGCCCTTCATACAAGCCCTCGTCCGCCGCAACAGATCCGCCTCACCGAAAGCACTGTACAATGCACCCGCCGAAGCCTTCGTCCACTACACCGGACCCGCTCCACGGACGCCATATTCAACTCCACCGGCCCTGCTTTACCGATGCCACAGCCTCATCAGGTTATTTCGATTTGTACTCCTTTGGTTTTTCTCTTTATCGTGCAACTGTTCACTTACCACAGATGAGCTTTCTTGTATGTCGACAGGCGCCGCAACTGTAGCACCGGAGCCGCTTCAGCGACGGTGACAGCCGGCCCAAACTCAACCGCAACACGAGCACCATCGACGATCCTTAGCTATCAAGTATGACAACGATACCCATACACCGCCGAGAATCAGGTACTATTATCCAAAGGCCGGCGCCTACGTTCACTTTCCTAGCATAAGCGTCACACCTTTGAATTTCTTCAGGGCATCATTCAGTTTTTCATGAGACACGTTATTTTTCTTGCACCTGTAGGGCCATACTTCTGGCAATGAACATGTTACATGTGCTAAATTACATACCAGTGAACATATAGTTAATATGCTTTAGTTTTGTTCTCATGCCACCTGTTGGTTCCATTAGACTGCTTAATGTTCTCTATGCTTAATTACACATCAGCAAACTAGCATGTGGTTCCGCTGCTTTTTGTTTGTTTTACCCTACATTTTCTGATGCTAGCTATTACATCACTGCTCCGGTCCTCTGTTCATTACTTGTTTGTGTGTTCTTGATCTTCCCAAGTTGCATGACTAATTTGATGCTTCTATTAATTATGGAGCTGCCAACCCCATCAAGCAAAATATTTGTTCTTTTGGGGCTGGCACCTCGAACAAGCATAAAAATAGAGGGAAGCAGATATACTCCCTCCGATTCTATTTACTCTGCGCATAACTATTGACCCGCATACCAAGGAGGGCACTGGTTTAATTTTTCTGGACTAATTTGCCAATTAATTAGGGCAGAGGCGGATGGGGCGGGGCACAAAAGGAAACCAGCGCTAGGAACTGGCAACGCGCAGACTAATACGAGAAAACTGAGAAAAAGTTATACACAAAGTAAAAAGAATCGGAGGGAGTATTGTCGTGTATGCACACACCCTTCTTTCATTAGTTAAGATGAACCATTGATGATCAATTCAGACCAGTGCATGCGATTAAAATTAATTTTACCTAAATAGATGGTGCAGAATAAACTACAACAACTAGATTTGCAACCACGGGATGCTGACGTTATCTTCAAAGAACATTGCAACAGCAGCTAGGCTTCACAGCAAATATGGTAAGCCAGTGTGTTTTAGTACATGTGAAATGTAATGCGAGTGGGCTGCTTTCTTGGCTTGTGCCCTCAACGTGTAATCCTACCGAATTACAAATAGTTCGGTTGTCTGCTTTGCTATATTGCTTGATTCGAATGCTTATTTGTTGTTACGATATACCTGAGTTGGCCAATATGTCAGCAGTGCCTGCTGTACTATCATAAAGAAATGCATGCCTATTTCATTTGAGTCCTTAACTTTTCCTCTCAACTTCATCACAAGACCGTCTTCATAGTTTATATGAGGCCACACTGTTAAGTGCTTTCTCAGATTATTTCAACTGCTTAGATGCCTTGGCAACTTGAATATAGCGGTTGTACACTCCCTTTCAACTAGGGATGTCAACTGGGTCCGGTTTAATCCCGATTAAAGTCCACTAGTGGTATGATAGTTCAAAAGAGTTTTTTTTGAAGAAAATGAACTAGGAAGGTAGCAAAAACTAACTAGATGGGACTGGCGGATTTAGTTTATTTGCCACTTACATCCCTAGTTTCATCTTACCATTTTAATTTCTTTTCGGCTGATGATGCTTTGAACCATTTAAATATAGTTTGCCATGCTCGGCAATAATTCGCCCATCGTTTACCATGTAAGCTTACTGCCTGGATCATATGATAACTATCTCTTACTGATGTCCAGCGGAAACCTTTCAGGATGCCGTTCACACTAGGACACAATGTACAACCCCAGAATCTTTTTGTGGAAGCAGTGCGCCATCCATGTTACCAGATGGTAGTAGTTCAGAGGCAACACCGCCGGAGAGCAGTCTGAGCACAGATATTATAGTGCTTGAGGCTCTACGAGAGGCAGAAAGAGATGGTGTGGCTGCCATGAATGAGGTAATATTTATATTGAGGCTGGAAATTACGGAATTAGCGGCACGCATTATGCAAGCAACCCAAGAATTGGAGGAAGTAAGAATGTTGCATTTGAAGATGGAGGAGGTCCTGCTGTTTCTGCTATCTGAAGCCCAAGATAATCCCGGTTCTTCTTTAGATACTAGTTGAAATTTTCATTAGATTATTGTACTTGCATGTTGTGTCATGTCTCTGAATGGATTATGTTGCAAGACCCCCTATGTTGTCCATGTGTTGTAATGATCCGAATTTTTTAGGCGAGGTAATCCTCAGTACTTGTATGATTGACATAAGGTGAACTGTTTGTCGTGTGAGCATATTGTATTGGATGAAATAACTGTTTGACTCAGAGTGTATCCAACCTACTGAATTCGAAGATCATGGCATTTCTAAATCATAATCATATATAAAGGTGGAATAAATCTTTGTTGTGGTTTTGAAGAAATAAATAACAAAACATATAATTATCTGTGGATATTCGTAATCAAATACAAATTGGATTTGAATTTAGTTTGCCAGGTCCCAGGGAAAACGTGAATGCTAATTCTCCCAAGTTTTGAATGAAGCGGCTAAACACCCACTATAATTTGTGGGCTTCTCGAAGCAAGTGTTTGCGAGATGGAAATTACTGTCTACCCCTGACACTTGACATCCTTATCGACAAGATTTACACTGCTGTCGATAGGGGTAGACTAGTAACTTCAATCAGACATGACACGACGGCCTCTGAGCCCATTCAGACATGGTGGGTGCCAAACGTGGGCGGCAAAACACATTTCATTCAAGCTCGTCCGAAAGACATGTGTCTCTTCCTCCATTTCCCCATTCATACACGGTGGGCGGAAAAACAAACTCTCCTCGTCCGAAACCGCTGTAGGCTTATATTTTAAATAGGGGCAGATGTGTAACTTCCATCAGACGTGACACAACCGCCCTACCTGTCAGCCCCGTTCATACACCGTGGGCGCCAACCGTGGGCGGCAAAACACCCTCTCCTCACCCGAAATCGATGTAGGCTAATATTTTAAATAGGGGCAGATGTGTAACTTCCATCAGACGTGACACAACCGCCCTACCTGTCAGCCCCGTTCATACACCGTGGGCGCCAACCGTGGGCGGCAAAACACCCTCTCCTCACCCGAAATAGTTACCGGCAAATATTTGGGAGATGCGAGATTACCGTCCTATCCCCAACCGACGCGTTGCCCGAAATTTTAAACGGGGGATAAGTTCGTAACTTTCCCCCATTTCAGGGAAGCGCGTCCCAAAGTTTGAGAACCCCCCTCCCCTCCATTTCCCCATTCATACAACGTAGGCGGCACGACAACCTCTGCACTGCGGCCAGCCTCCTCCGTCCAGCATCCCATCCTCCACCTTGCCGGAGCCGCTACCCCTACCCCATCGTCCACTGCAAGAGATGGACGTCTCTCATCCACGGCGCTGGACCAGGATCCTTTCATCGCCTCCTCTCGCTTCATCGGCGCCATCGTCCACCTTGCCGTTGCCGCTCCTACGACCGCCTCGTCCACGGCAACAGGATATATCCCCCGACCCGGTCGTCTGCCGTCTAAAGTCTTCTTCCCTGCCGCCGACAGCCATCGCACCTGCAGCACCCTCAACGTATCGGCATAGGCCTACACGGTGTCGCAAGAGAGGTGGTACTCTTCCATATGTGCTTAAGTTATTGATCTCACCCAGAAAATAGATCGTAATTTGTTTACTGTACTTTTCTTGTCCGTACCAAATCGTAGTGGCTAGTTGAAAGCAAACATTGGTTGCGAAGTAGCTTTGTCCGGTTTGCACCTTCAGATCCTCCATGGCATGGGCACTATACTCGTAAAGCTTATGGTTTCCCCCCTTTATATTCACTACCATCATCGTAGGTCCTTCGTGTCGTGCTAGCACTGCTCCTCAAGACCTCAACCCAAAGCTTACGTGTTGAAATACGAATCTGATATGATGCTCATATCACTAAAACAGAGAACGTTTAATTGGTCACCTAATGTTCCTATATTCATTTCGAAAAGCATGTGCGCCACCCACTGGTCCAGGTAGTTCCACTTTCCTGATTTTTCTCTTGATGCTTAGGGTTTTCCCCTTTTATCTACTCTACTATGATCTGGGTAGGTGCTTTCTGTCATACTAGCATTACTCCACCCTTAAGCTAAACAACACAACACTCAGAATTCGAAAGCTTAGTTGTTCAAATATAATTGTGATATGATACTGATATTAGTTAACCGACACATTTAATTGGTTAGCTAAAGGTCCCACTTGAGTTTCCAAATGCATGTCCCGACATCTAGAGAGACAGCATAATTGCATTTCTTTGTCACTTGTTGACCGTACTTTCTTGTCCATACCAAATCTTAGTTGTTATTTCAAAGCAAACATCGGTTGCTAACTACCCTTTGCGCGGTTTGCAGCTTCAGATCTGCCATCCCACTACCACGGTCAACACTGTACTCATCATGCTTATGTTTTCCCCATTTTATGATGACCACAATCAGCCTACGTGGTTCGTGTCGTAATAGCACTGCTCCACCCATCGAGCTAAACAAGCTTAGTTGTACAAATTCATATCTGATATTACTGCTGATATTAGTAAAACTGAGAGATGTTTAATTAGTTAGCTAAATGTTCCTACTTTAGTTTCGAAATGCATGTGAGCCACATATGGAGAGACCGGAAAGAATAGTATTTCTCTGTGTGCTCTGGTTCATCATGGGTGGCCAACCGACATTGTATTAAAAGACTTGTAATATCTTCAATCTGCTTGCTCTTCTACTCTTCTTTAAGATGATACTCTTCTCTTGTGGTCGACTGGTCACGTCGAGTTGTTCTCCCTTAGTATATTTTGAATCTGTCAGGTCAGGTCAACTTGTTCTTCTTTACTATATGTTGAAGCTATCATCTGCGAAGTGTCATCACTTCTGGAGCTCTCATATTTTGAGTAGTAGGCCACATTATATTAATGCACACAACAAATTACAGCATGCATGGCATCTTTTTTTAAAAGAATTGCAGAGATAGCACAAAGGGGTTTACAGGGAGGCAGTATTGGATTAGAATCACTTCTGCATTACAAAGAAAATCTCACTTGTTTTTATGTTTTCGTGCATGTCAGATATTGAACATTATCAAAATGAATATGAGAATGGGCGCACGAGAGGAATATTGTGGAATGATCCACTGCCTAACAAACTTGGCATGGTGGAGGATGGCCTATCTTATTCACCCATCAAGGTGCTTGCTCTAACTTTGCAAAGTTGTATTGGTCGCACATATTTTGCTTCTGACCTCTTGCATTACTTCTACTTTGTTACACCATCTGCTTAGTTTAAGCATCATATATGAGTATATGCCATACCTATCCATTTTCTGTACCTATTCCACGTGTCGTCACACTATGTTTTTCTAGTCAAATGTTGTTCTTTCGTAATAGGTGTCCAAAAGGAAGAGGGTGAGTGCAGGTCGTCAAGGAGTACAAACTAGGTATTTGGAAAAGGTAGTGATACCTATTAAATCAGATAGATCAGAAGCCACAGAAAACACAGGCCCAACTGTACCACACTTTAACCCTACTCCAGTGGCCAAACCCCTATTAGAACTGCTGGGAGCCCAGAGTCAGGTACTGTCTATGATATCAATTCAAAATTTGAACTCCTAAATTTCTACTTGTGCCTTACCTTCTCTCTTGTATGAAAACTAATTCCAGATGAATCTCCTTGCTCAAAGGATCATACGATCTCAAAACAATAACGGGCTCTGCATTGCTCTTGTCAGTACCTCTCTCCCTTTTGCCTTGTAACGCTGTACTTAATTAATTGCTATTTGATTTTGTATCATCAGTCTGCACCTGAGTTTCATTATCCTCTGTTTCTTCCAATATTATTTGATCTATATTTACTCTTTGCAAAATGTAGAATAATGGCAACGCTTATAAAGAATTTTCTTTGGGGAATTTATTGAATTATCCTTCCATCAACATGGAGTAGGGCTTTGTCCAGCCCGTGTTAACATGTAATGTAAGTTCATCCTTGTCAAGCCTTCAAACTTTGTTCTAGTATAGATTTGGATAGGCATCATTTCCTCCACTGTTGTTTGCTTTGCTGTTTACATCTGATTGGATGTTTGCAACAACTGCCAGTTTCAAATTGTAGTTGTAAAAACATGTTCCTTATGCAGAATAGATCCATTTATTTGCTTATATAATTGTGAAACCAGTTACGTGTCTCCTTGTTTCTCTTTCAGACTCGTATCTCTTACGCCAGGCAGAACTTTAGGGAAGATAGTGAGCCAAACCATCTTGAGGACAGCGAGATGACCCCAAGGTCCTGTCTTGATGAAGACAGTGAGTTGAAGCTACTCACCAGTAGGTGTGAGACAACCTCTGTGCAGTCGCTGCCTCAATCAGTTCGACTTCTTCAGTCTCAACTTAAAGCGGAAAGGCTTGCTTCAGCTCAGCTCCGACTTGAAGTCAAAGATGCAATGAAGATGTCAGAGGACTGCCATGCACACCATCATGCCTTAAATCTAGTGTTGATGCATCTATCATTGACACAACTGAGGTCTACTCAGCTTCTTCAGCTGTTTGGGGGCCCCGACCTGGCCAGGCCTAGTGCCTTCTGAAGTGCTCTCAGTTTTGTATATTCTTTTGTCGGCGCGTTTATTCGCACTGGTGGCGAACTTTGATGCCCAGTGGATGTAATATGTGTGATAGCCGTGATAGCCTAGCGTAAGTTGCTTGCTTATTTATTTCCTTGTTGTCTTGTTTATTTGTTTGCTTCTAGTCATTGTAGTTCTTTTTCCACAGTTTGCTAGTGGCTGCAATAACCTATTTTTTAAAACTAGGCCACAATAACCATGGGCTAATATTTACTGTAGTGACACTAGGCCTCCTACGGGCCGTAGAAACAGTGGGCCTGCTACGGGCCGTAGAAACAATGGGCCTTCTACGGGCCGTAGAAACAATGGGCCTTCTACGGGCCGTATCATCAATGGGCCTTATACGGGCAGTATGATCGATGGCCAAACATGGGCCAATAACAGGCCGCATTATGGCCGTAAACGGGCTAGAGTTGGAATCTTCCGTTCATGGGCCGACCATAACGGGCCATCGTTAATAGGTCGTATTTGATGACGCTATGAAAATGGCCCAACGTATTAACGGACCACAAACGGGCCGACTGTAACCACGGGCTGAATTTGGCCCACAAGCAGAAAATGACAGTAACGGGCCGTAAGTAAACGAATGCTGGAAATGAGCCCAAGAATAAATGGGCTCTGAGAAGGCCGAAAGATAACATGGGCTGGAAACGGCCCAACGGAATAACGGGCCGTTAATGGGTATAAGGCGATACACTTTTCATTACAGGCCAGTTTCACCACGGGCCGTTAATGGGTGTGAAGTGATACACTGTTCATTACGGGCCAGTTTCACCACAGGCCGTTAATAGGCCAAGAGTTACATAGGGCCTCATATGGGCCGAAAGATGTCATGGGCCATACATGGGCCAGAAGTGAAAACGGGTTGGAATCATATTGGGTGGCCCAGATGACGCTACTGGGCCTAATTCGGATAGGGCGTAACGGGCCTTGGGTTGGCGGGTTGTAAATGGGTTATATGCGAACATGCCGTTAACAGGCTTTACATGGGCCGGCCCGCCACCTTTTGACCAAGTCAAACGGGCCGGCCTTTTCACAGGAATGGGCCTCTGTTGGGTCATGCCACGTGTCAACGTATCATAGGCGCCTATCTGACCCACTAACGAGCTGACACATGTTTCGTCCGGCCAATAAGAATTTTACACGTGGAAATTTCCCATTGGTCGGGGCTGTTAATGGGTTATCGGATCCAAAACCCGACCCGATAGCTTAACGGTGTTCCGTTACGGTGGATGCCACGTGTCGGTCACCCTTGACGAAAGCACTTCTGTGACGCGCGATTTATCGTCATGGAAGTGGACACTTCTGTGATGATAATTTTGGTAATGTCATGGAACACTTCTACGACAGCACAGGTATGACTATCTTGATTCTGTCATAAATTTGTCATGGATGTGCATGCATGACAAAAAACGCGACCTACTGTGACAAACACGTATCATCACGGAAGTGTATTTTTTTGTAGTCTCTTAAGAAATTATTAGGTAAGCTGAAACAAAAGACTCTGAATGCTAGAATGAAATATGATCCTGCTTATGCTACTTCACCTATCTTTGTTACCGATAAGGATTATGATTTCTCTGTTGATCCTGAGATAATTACTTTAGTTGAATCTGATCCTTTCTATGGCTATGAATTTGAAACTGTTGTGGCACATCTTACTAAATTAGATGATATAGCCACCCTGTTCACCAATGATGATAAAACTCGCTATTATTATATCCTTAAATTATTTACGTTCTCATTAAAGGGTGATGCTAAGATATGGTTTAATTCTCTTGATTCTGGTTGTGTGCGTAGTCTACAGGATATGATTTATTACTTCTCTGCTAAATATTTCCCCGCTCATAAGAAACAAGTTGTTTTAAGGGAAATATATAATTTTGTGCAAATCGAAGAAGAGAGTCTCCCACAAGCTTGGGAGTGGCTTCTCCAATTACTTAATGCTTTGCCTGATCATCCTCTTAAGAAAAATGAAATACTTGATATCTTTTATAATGGACTAACCGATGCTTCCAGAGACCACCGGGATAGTTGTGATGGTTGTGTTTTCAGGGAAAGAACACCAGATGGAGCTGAAATTTTATTGAATAATATGTTGACCAATGAAAATAATTGGACACTTCCTGATCCAATCCCTGATCCAATTCCTGAACCAACTCCTAAGCCAACTCCGAAGAAAAGGGGTATTCTATTTCTCAGTCCTGAAGATATGTGCTACCTCTTGAGCACTGCGTTGCTTTTCCCTTGAAGAGGAAAGGGTGATGCAGCAAAGTAGCGTAAGTATTTCTCTCAGTTTTTGAGAACCAAGGTATAAATCCAGTAGGAGGCCACGCACGAGTCCCTCGCACCTACACAAATAAATAAACTCCTCGCAACCAACGCAATAAAGGGGTTGTCAATCCCTTCACGGTCACCTACGAGAGTGAGATATGATAGATATGATAAGATAATATTTTTGGTATTTTTATGATAAAGATGCAAAGTAAAGAAAGCAAAATAAACGGAAAAGGAAATAGCTTGTTGACGGAAGATTAATATGATGGAAAATAGACCCGGGGGCCATAGGTTTCACTAGTGGCTTCTCTCGAGAGCATAAGTATTACAGTGGGTAAACAAATTACTGTTGAGCAATTGACAGAATTGAGCATAGTTATGAGAATATCTAGGTATGATCATGTATGTAGGCATCACATCCGAGACAAGTAGACCGACTCCTGCCTGCATCTACTACTATTACTCCACACATCGACCGCTATCCAGCATGCATCTAGAGTATTAAGTTCAAAGAACAGAGTAACGTTTTAAGCAAGATGACATGATGTAGAGGGATAAACTCATGCAATATGGTATAAACCCCATCTTGTTATCCTCGATGGCAACAATACAATATGTGCCTTGCTGCCCCTACTGTCACTGGGAAAGGACACCGCAAGATTGAACCCAAAGCTAAGCACTTCTCCCATTGCAAGAAAGATCAATCTAGTAGGCCAAACCAAACTGATAATTCGAAGAGACTTGCAAAGATAACCAATCATACATAAAAGAATCCAGAGAAGATTCAAATATTGTTCATAGATAAACTTGATCGTAAACCCACAATTCATCGGTCTCAACAAACACACCGCAAAAGAAGATTACATCGAATAGATCTCCACAAGAGAGGGGGAGAACTTTGTATTGAGATCCAAAAAGAGAGAATAAGTCATCTAGCTAATAACTATGGACCCGAAGGTCTGAAGTAAACTACTCACACTTCATCAAAGAGGCTATGGTGTTGATGTAGAAGCTCTCAGTGATCGATGCCCCCTCCAGCGGAGCTCCGAAAAAGGCCCCAAGATGGGATCTCGTGGATACAGAAAGTTACGGCGGTGGACTTAGGGTTTTGGCTCCGTATCCGGTAGTTTGGGGGTACGTAGGTATATATAGGAGGAAGGAGTACGTCGGTGGAGCAACGTGGGCCCCACGAGGGTGGAGGGCGCGCCTGGGGGGTAGGCGTGCCCCCCTACCTCGTGCCTTCCTGTTAGCTTTCTTGACGTAGGGTCCAAGTCCTCTGGATCATGTTCATTCCGAAAATCACATTCCCGAAGGTTTCATTCCGTTTGGACTCCGTTTGATATTCTTTTTCTGCGAAACTCTGAAATAGGCAAAAAAACAGCAATTCTGGGCTGGGCCTCCGGTTAATAGGTTAGTCCCAAAAATAATATAAAAGTGTATAATAAAGCTCAATAATGTCCAAAACATGATATAATATTGCATGGAACAATGAAAAATTATAGATACGTTGGAGACGTATCAAGCATCCCCAAGCTTAATTGTTGCTCGTCCTCGAGTAGGTAAATGATAAAAACAGAATTTTTGATGTGGAATGCTACTTGGCATAATGTCAATGTAATTCTCTTAATTGTGGTATGAATATTCAGATCATAAAGATTCAAGACAAAAGTTCAATATTGACATAGAAATAATAATACTTCAAGCATACTAACCAAGAAATTATGTCTCTTCAAAATAACATGGCCAAAGAAAGTTATCCCTACAAAATCATATAGTTTGGTTATGCTCCATCTTCACCACACAAAGTATTTAAATCATGCACAACCCCGATGACAAGCCAAGCAATTGTTTCATACTTTTGGTGTTCTCAAACGTTTTCAGTCTACACGCAATACATGAGCATGAGCCATGGACATAGAACTATATGTGGAATAGAATGGTGGTTGTGGAGAAGACAAAAAGGGAGAAGATAGTCTCGCATCAACTAGGCGTATCAACGGGCTATGGAGATGCCCATTAATAGATATCAATGTGAGTGAGTAGGGATTGCCATGCAACGGATGTACTAGAGCTATAAGTATATGAAAGCTCAACAAAAAGAACTAAGTGGGTGTGCATCCAACTTGCTTGTTCATGAAGACCTAGGGAATTTTGAGGAATCCCATCGTTCGAATATACAAGCCAAGTTCTATAATGAAAAATTCCCACTAGCATATGAAAGTGATAACATAGGAGACTCTCTATCATGAAGATCATGGTGCTACTTTGAAGCACAAGTGTGGAAAAAGGATAGTAGTATTGTCCTTTTTTTGGCCTTCCTTTTTTTGGCCTTTTTGGGACAATACTCTATGAATGATGATCATCACACTTCTATTTATTTTGCAACTCAATGATTACAACTCGATACTAGAACAAAGTATGACTCTATATGAATGCCTCCGGTGGTATACCAGGATAGCAATGATGCAGGAGTGACTTGTACGAAAGAATTATGAATAGTGGCTTTGCCAAAACCCAAAATGTCAACTACATGATCATGCAAAGCAATATGAAAATGATGGAGCTTGTCATAGTAAACGGAATGGTGGAAAGTTGCATGGCAATATATCTCGGAATGGCTATGGAAATGCCATGATAGGTAGGTATGGTGGCTGTTTTGAGGAAGGTATATGGTGGGTGAATGATACCGGCGAAAGGTGCGCGGTATTAGAGAGGCTAGCAATGGTGGAAGGGTGAGAGTGTGTATAATCCATGGACTCAACATTAGTCATAAAGAACTCACATACTTATTGCAAAAATCTATTAGTTATCGAAGCAAAGTACTACGCGCATGCTCCTAGGGGATAGATTGGTAGGAAATGACCATCGCTCGTCCCCGACCGCCACTCATAAGGAAGACAATCAATAAATAATTCATGCTCCAACTTATTTACATAACGGTTCATCATACGTGCATGCTACGGGAATCACAAACTTCAACACAAGCATTTCTCAAATTCACAACTACTCAACTAGCACGAGTCTAATATCACCATCTCCATATCTCAAAACAATTATCAAGTATCAAACTTCTCATAGTATTCAACACACTCATAAGAAAAAATTATTAATCTTGAATGCCTAACATAATTAAAGCAAATTACCATGCTTTTTTGTAGGACTCTCAAAATAATCTAAGTGAAGCATGAGAGAACAATAGTTTCTATAAAACAAATCCACCACCTTGCTCTAAAAGATATAAGTGAAGTACTAGAGCAAAAACTATATAACTCAAAAGATATAAGTGAAGCACCTAGAGTATTCCGAATCATGTGTGTCCCTCTCAAAAGGTGTGTACAGAAAGGATGATTGTGGAAAACTAACAAATAAAGACTCAAATAATACAAGATGCTCCAAGCAAAACACATATCATGTGGTAAATAAAAATATAGCTCCAAGTAAAGTTACCGATAGAAGTAGACGAAAGAGGGGATGCCTTCCGGAGCATCCCCAAGCTTTGGCTTTTAGGTGTCCTTATATTATCTTGGGGTGCCATGGGCATCCCCAAGCTTAGGCTCTTGCCACTCCTTGTTCCATAATCCATCAAATCTTTTACCCAAAACTTGAAAACTTCACAACACAAAACTTAAAGTAGAAAATCTTGTGAGCTCCGTTAGCGAAAGAAAACAAAACACCACTTCAAGGTACTGTAATGAACTCATTATTTATTTATATTTGTGTTAAACCTACTTTATTCCAACTTCTCTATGGTTTATAAACTATTTTACTAGCCATAGATTCATCAAAATAAGCAAACAACACACGAAAAACAGAATCTGTCAAAAACAGAACAGTCTGTAATAATATGTAGCTAACGCAAGTTCTGGAACCCCAAAAATTCTAAAATAAATTGATGGACATGAGGAATTTATCTATTAATCATCTGCAAAAAGAATTAACTAAATATCACTTCCCAAATAAAAATGGCAGCAATTCTCGTGAGCGCTAAAGTTTCTGTTTTTTACAGCAAGATTAAAAAGACTTTCCCCAAGTCTTCCCAACAGTTCTACTTGGCACAAACACTAATTAAACAGAAAAAACTCAACCAAAACAGAGTCTAGATAAATTATTTATTACTAAAAAGTAGCAAAAAGCAAGGAATAAAAATAAAATTGGGTTGCCTCCCAACAAGCGCTATCGTTTAACGCCCCTAGCTAGGCATAAACGCAAGAATATATCTAGGTATTGCCATCTTTGGTAGGCACTCCATAAGTGGCTCTCATAATAGATTCATATGGTAATTTAATTTTCTTTCTAGGGAAGTGTTCCATGACTTTCCTTAACAGAAATTGGAATCTAATATTCCCTTCCTTCATATCAATAATTGCACCAATCGTTCTAAGGAAAGGTCTACCAAGAATAATAGGACATGAAGGATTGCAATCTATGTCAAGAACAATAAAATCTACGGGCACATAATTCCTATTTGCAACAATAAGAACATCATTAATTCTTCCCATAGGTTTCTTAATAGTGGAATCCGCAAGGTGCAAGTTTAAAGAGCAATCACCAAAATCACGGAAACCTAGCAAATCACACAAAGTCTTTGGAATCATGGAAACACTAGCGCCCAAATCAAACAAAGCATAGCATTCATGATATTTAATTTTAACTTTAATAGTAGGTTCCCGCTCATCATAAAGTTTTCTAGGGATAGAAACTTCCAACTCAAGTTTTTCTTCATAAGATTGTATCAAAGCATCAACGATATGTTTGGTAAAGGCTTTATTTTGACTATAAGCATGAGGAGAATTTAGCAGGGATTGCAACAAGGAAATACAATCTATCAAAGAGCAATTGTCATAATTAAATTCCTTGAGATCCAAAATAGTGGGTTCATTGATATTTAAAGTTTTAACTTCTTCAATCCCACTTTTAACAATTTTAGCATCAAGATTTAAAGACTCTGAATTTTTGCAACGCCTTCTAGGTAAAGGTGTATCAGATTCAGTCCCATCATTATCAAGATTCATATTGCAAAACAAAGATTTAATAGGGGACACATCAATAACTTTTAGATCTTCATCTTTATTTTCATGGAAACTAAAAGAGCACGCTTTCACAAAACAATATTTCTTAGCACGCATCCTAGCGGTTCTTTCTTTGCACTCATTAGTGGAAATTCTCATGGATTTGAGAGACTCATTGATATCATGCTTAGGTGAAATAGATCTAAGTTTCAAAGAATCAACATCAAGAGAAATTCTATCAACGTTCCTAGCAAATTCATCAATCTTAAGCAATTTTTCTTCAACCAAAGCATTGAAATTCTTTTGCGAAGTAATAAATTCTTTAATATTAGATTCAAGATCAGAGGGTATATTATTAAAATTTCCATAAGAATTGTTGTAGGAATTACCATAATTATTAGAGGAATTACTAGGATACGGCCTAGGATTAAAGTTTCCTCTATACGCGTTGTTACCAAAATTATTCCTACCAACAAAATTCACATCCATAGATTCATTATTATTCTCAATTAAACTAGACAAAGGCATATCATTAGGATCAGAAGAAACACTTCTATTAGCAAATAATTTCATAAGTTCATCCATCTTTCCACTCAAAACATTAATTTCTTCTATCGCATGCACTTTCTTATTAGTAGATCTTTCAGTGTGCCATTGAGAATAATTAACCATAATATTATCTAGGAGTTTAGTAGCTTCTCCTAAAGTGATTTCCATAAAAGTGCCTCCCACGGCCGAATCTAAAAGATTTCTAGAAGCAAAATTCAATCTAGCATAAATTTTTTGTATAATCATCCATAAATTCAAACCATCTGTAGGGCAATTATGTATCATTAATTTCATCCTCTCCCAAGCTTGTGCAACATGTTCATGATCAAGTTTTTTAAAATTCATAATATCGTTTCTAGGATAGATGATTTTAGCAGGAGGAAAATACTTAGAGATAAAAGCATCTTTGCACTTATTCCACGAATCAATACTATTTTTAGGCAAAGACGAAAACCAAGCTTTAGCACGATCTCTAAGCGAAAAAGGAAATAGCTTCATTTTAACAATATCATTGCCCACATATTTCATCTTTTGCATATCACACAAATCAACAAAGTTGTTTAGATGGGTAGCGGCATCTTCACTAGGAAGGACGGAAAACGGATCTTTCATGATAAGATTTAGCAAAGTAGCATTAATTTCACAAGATTCAGCATCGGTAAGAGGAGCAATCTGAGTGCTAATAAAATCATTGTTCTTGGTATTAGTAAAGTCACACAGTTTGGTATTATCTTGAGCCATCGTGACAAGCAAGCAATCCAACACACAAGCAAACAAGAGACGGGCAAAAAGAGGCAAATAGAGAAAGAGAAGGAGGACGGAGAGAGAGGGCGAATAAAACGGCAAGGGTGAAGTGGGGGAGAGGAAAATGAGAGGCAAATGGCAAATAATGTAATGCGAGAGATAAGGCTTTGTGATGGGTACTTGGTATGTTGACTTTTGCGTAGACTCCCCGAGAACGGCGCCAGAAATCCTTCTTGCTACCTCTTGAGCAGTGCGTTTGTTTTCCCTTGAAGAGGAAAGGGTGGTGCAGCAAAGTAGCGTAAGTATTTCCCTCAGTTTTTGAGAACCAAGGTATCAATCCAGTAGGATGCCACGCACGAGTCCCTCACACCTACACAAACAAATAAACTCCTCGCAACCGACGCAATAAAGGGGTTGTCAATCCCTTCACGGTCACCTACAAGAGTGAGATATGGTAGATATGGTAAGATAATATTTTTGGTATTTTTATGATAAATATGCAAAGTAAAGAAAGCAAAATAAACAGAAAAGGAAATAGCTTGTTGATGGAAGATTAATATGATGGAAAATAGACCCGAGGGCCATAGGTTTCACTAGTGGCTTCTCTCGAGAGCATAAGTAATATGGTGGGTAAACAAATTATTGTTGAGCAATTGACAGAATTGATCATAGTTATGAGAATATCTAGGTATGGTCATGTATATAGGCATCACGTCTGAGACAAGTAGACCGACTCCTGCCTGCATCTACTACTATTACTCCACACATCGACCGCTATCCAGCATGCATCTAGAGTATTAAGTTCAAATAACAGAGTAACGCTTTAAGCAAGATGACATGATGTAGAGGGATAAACTCATGCAATATTATACAAACCCCATCTTGTTATCCTCGATGGCAACAATACAATATGTGCCTTGCTGCCCCTACTGTCACTGGGAAAGGACACCGCAAGATTGAACCCAAAGCTAAGCACTTCTCCCATTGCAAGAAAGATCAATCTAGTAGGCCAAACCAAACTGATAATTCGAAGAGACTTGCAAAGATAACCAATCATACATAAAAGAATCCAGAGAAGATTCAAATATTGTTCATAGATAAACTTGATCATAAACCCACAATTCATCGGTCTCAACAAACACACCGAAAAGAAGATTACATCGAATAGATCTCCACAAGAGAGGGGGAGAACTTTGTATTGAGATCCAAAAAGAGAGAAGAAGCCATCTTGCTAATAACTATGGACCCGAAGCTCTGAAGTAAACTACTCACACTTCATCGGAGAGGCTATGGTGTTGATGTAGAAGCCCTCCGTGATCGATGCCCCCTCCGGCGGAGCTCCGAAAAAGGCCCCAAGATGGGATCTCATGGATACAGTAAGTTACGACGGTGGAATTAGGGTTTTGGCTCCGTATATGGTATTTTGGGGGTATGTAGGCATATATAAGAGGAAGGCGTACGTCGGTGGAGCAACGTGGGCCCCACGAGGGTGGAGGGTGCGCCTGGGGGGTAGGCGCGCCCCCTACCTCATGCCTTCCTGGTAGCTTTCTTGACGTAGGATCCAAGTCCTCTGGATCATGTTCGTTCCGAAAATCACGTTCCCAAAGGTTTCATTCCGTTTGGACTCCGTTTGATATTCTTTTTCTGCGAAACCCTGAAATAGGCAAAAAAGACAGCAATTCTGGGTTGGGCCTCCGGTTAATAGGTTAGTCCCAAAATAATATAAAAGTGTATAATGAAGCCCAATAATGTCCAAAACAGGATATAATATAGCATGGAACAATCAAAAATTATAGATACGTTGGAGACGTATCAATATGCAAGAGGCAAAGAAATCTATGAAAAAAAGGTATTAAAGTTGAAGATGTTAAGAATTTACCTCCTATTGAAGAAATACCTGGTCTTAATTTACCACCTGTTGAAGAAGTACATGGTCTTGATAACCCGACACAGGTAGTAAAGGTAAATTCTCTCTATAGATATGATAAAGCTGAATCCCTCCTACTAAGTTTGCTAGCCCATGTTTGGATGAGTTTGATAACTTTATGGTTAAGCAAGAAAACTTTAATGTTTATTTTTGTAGAGAATTAAAACGCAATGCTTATATGATTGAACACTTGAGTGATTATATGGCTAATGTTAAAGGTGAACTAGAACTTATTAGTAAACATGCTTCTATGGTTACCACTCAAGTAGAACAAGTACTCAAAGCTCAGAATGATTTTCTCAATGAATTGAATAGTAAGAAAAATGATAATGTTGTTAAAGTTATGACTAGAGGTGGTAAAATGACTCAGGAACAATTGTATCCTGAGGACCATCCTAAGAGAATTCAGCAAGATTCTCAGAGAACTAATATTGATGCACCTAGTGCTTCTAAAAGGAAGAAAAAGAAAAATGATAGGACTTTGCATGCTTCTAGTGAACCTGTTGTAGACACACCTGAGAATCCCAATGATATTTGTATTTCTGATGTTGAAACACAATCTGTTAATGAACATGAACCTAGTGATAATGTTAATGATGATGTTCATGTTGATGCTCAACCTAGCAATGATAATGATGTAGAAACTGAACCTACTATTGATCTTGATAACCCACAATCAAAGAATCAACGTTATGATAAGAGATACTTTGTTGCTAGGAAGCACGATAAGGAAAGAGAACCATGGGTTCAGAAACCCATGCCTTTTCCTCCTAAACCATCCAAGAAAAAGGATGATGAGGATTTTGAGCGCTTTGCTGAAATGATTAGACCTATCTTCTTGCGTATGCGTTTGACTGATATGCTCAAAATGAATCCTTATGCTAAGTATATGAAAGAAATTGTTACAAATAAAATAAAGATACCAGAAGCTGAAATTTCCACCATGCTTGCTAATTACACTTTTAAGGGTGGAATACCAAAGAAACTTGGAGATCCAGGAGTACCAACTATACCATGCTCCATTAAAAGAAACTATTTTAAAACTGCTTTATGTGATCTTGGAGCCGGTGTTAGTGTTATGCCTCTCTCTTTATATAGTAGACTTGATTTGAATAAGTTGACACCTACTGAAATATCTTTGCAAATGGCTGATAAATCAACTACTATACCTGTCGGTATTTGTGAGGATGTGCCTATCGTGGTTGCAAACATTACTATTGTAATGGACTTTGTTATTCTTGATATTCCCGAGGACGATAGTATGTCTATTATTCTTGGAAGACCATTTTCGAATACTGCAGGGGCTGTTATTGATTGCACCAAAGGCAATGTCACTTTTCATGTTAATAGTAATGAGCATAAGGTACACTTTCCGAGGAAACAACCTCAAGTCCATAGTATCAATTCTATTAGAAAAATTCCAACTATTACTATTGGAGGTTTTGAATTTCCTATTCCTACTGTCAAGAAGAAATATGATATCCTTATTGTTGGGTGTCGGTGTCAAAACCGGCGGATCTCAGGTAGGGGGTCCCGAACTGTGCGTCTAGGCCGGATGGTAACAGGAGGCAAGGGACACGAAGTTTTACCCAGGTTCGGGCCCTCTTGATGGAGGTAAAACCCTACGTCCTGCTTGATTAATATTGAAGATATGGGTGTTACAAGAGTAGATCTACCACAAGATCAGAGAGGCTAAACCCTAGAAGCTAGCCTACGGTATGATCGTATGTTGTGATTGTTGTCCTACGGACTAAAACCCTCCAGTTTATATAGACACCGAAGAGGGTTAGGGTTACACAAGGTCGGTTACAAAGGAGGAGATATCCATATACGTATTGCCTAGCTTGCCTTCCACGCCAAGTAGAGTCCCATCCGGACACGAGACGAAGTCTTCAATCTTGTATCTTCATAGTCTAACAGTCCGGCCAATGGAGATAGTCCGGCTGTCCAGAGACCCCCTAATCCAGGACTCCCTCAGTAGCCCCTGAACTAGGCTTCAATGACGATGAGTCTGGCGCGCAGTTGTCTTCGGCATTGCAAGGCGGGTTCCTTCTCCGAATACATTACAGAAGAAGTTGAATACGAGGATAGTGTCCGACCCTGCAAAATAAGTTCCACATTTCACCGTAGAGAATAATGCTTTCGCAGATCTAATCCGCTAGCTTGTTTTAGCAACATGACGTTACGTCATGGCCCGGTGATTATTCGAACCGTTTCTTTTAACCAGCCCCGCACATAACGCGAGGCAGTTTTTCAACACGTCTTGTCAAAGCAAAGATCGTGTCCCCCTATTACGGGATTTTCATCAATACGGGCGTGGGTAACCCAACCGCGCCATCAATTGCGACGCTTGGGGGATAAGCGAGTTTTACTAGGCAAGTGGGGACGTTTAATTTTGTCCGCCCATATAAAGGGATAAGGATTCACCTTTCTATCCACGCCTTCTTCCTCCTCTGCTCATCCACTCCCGCATACTCGAGCTCTAGCGCCCAAGTCCTCACTTCCATCTCAACCTTCTCCAACCATGTCCGGAGCGGGAGGCAAGTGGATGGTCTCCTCCGTCACGGAGGGAGACATCAAGAAACTGAGGAGAGCCAGATACCTCCACGACGACATCGCGCACCGGCTCCCAGATGAGGGACAGCTCATCCCCACCCCTGAGCCCCATGAGAGGGTGATATTTCTCACCCATTTCCTCCGCGGACTGGGATTCCCTCTCCATCCCTTTTCCCGAGGGCTCATGTTTTATTATGGCCTGGATTTCCATGATCTGGCCCCGAACTTCATCCTCAACATCTCGGCGTTCATCATCGTGTGCGAGGCCTTCCTCCGCATCAAGCCCCACTTCGGCTTATGGCTGAAGACCTTCAATGTCAAGCCGAAGGTAGTGAGAGGCCACCAGGCGGAGTGCGGAGGAGCCATGGTGGGCAAGATGCCCAACATCACATGGCTCGAGGGCACCTTCGTGGACACCATAAAGGGGTGGCAATCGGGGTGGTTCTATATCACCGAGCCGCGCGACCCCGCATGGGTAGCGGCCCCCGAGTTCCGATCTGGCATCCCCATGCGGCTCACCTCCTGGAAAGAGAAGGGCCTATCCTGGGGTAATTCAAAAGAGCTGACCGGACTCTAGTCATGTATTCAGAACATGGTGGATAAGAAGCTC